>NC_132790.1:75800000-75980000 GCF_048418805.1 Vulpes vulpes | reverse complement strand
GGGTGGCGCAGAGGTTTGGCGCCTGCCTTTGGCCCAGGGCGCGATCCTGGAGACCCGGGATCAAATCCCACATTGGGGTCCCGGTGCATGGAGTCTGCTTCTCCCTCTGCCTATGTCTCTGCCTCTCTCTCTTTCTCTCTCTGTGTGACTATCATAAATAAATTAAATTAAAAAAAAAACACACACACATTCTAGTAATAATACTACAAAATGCCAGGTCTTCCTTTCCATATTGCTGGTAAGAGTAGAAAAAGGTACAACACTAGAAAGGGGAATTTGCCAATACTCAACAATACTATAAATGCAGCTTCTGTTGATACAGAAAATCCATATTGGAAATTATTCCCAAAATATACTAGTATGTATAGTACACACACACATATATATACATAGACAGGTCCACAATCTCCAAAAACCAACAGCAATTTCCTAATTTTGATATAGTCATTTGGCAACAAAATTTGACTCGAATTAATATGAAGCTATTTATAGTCTTTATTTAGCCAACAATGTTATAATCATACATTTTCCAACAGAAACAGGAGCTTATTTGTTTACCTGGTATTTCCTCCCATGGAAATATTCTCTAATTTCAGATCATGTATCATATTAACAATTCTAAAATCCAAAAAATTTAATTCCAAAACATACACAGTCCCTCCATGGATTTCAAATAAGGGACTGAGAATCCATACAATCTTATTCATTAGAATGATAATGAAACAATAAGAATATTGTTTATAAAAACAAAATGCTGGAAACCCAAGTGTTCAACAGTAGAGGACTGACTGGTTGAATCAACTATGGACAAGCATTCTTCCTGCCTTTAAATCCTATCAACAGCTATTTACTAACTACTTACCTTTCTATGTGGGTATAGTATCTTCTGTTTGCATGGTAAACGCTACTTTTATAGGTAACTTTCACATTATCTGTCTCCTAAAGTAAGGGACATAATAACATCAGATAGGACCCATACTCTATTAGGAGCATTTTATTTGGTAAGAAAATATTGCATGAATAACCTAAGAATCAAATAGCAGCTCAAGTTACTATACAGAGGTTATTAGTCAATACGAAAGTCCTTAGCCAAAGTCCACTATTTATCATTTCATTACTCCATTCTTTTTTTAAAAAAAGATTTTATTTATTTATTCATGAGGACACACACAGAGAGAGAGGCAGAGACACAGGCAGAGGGATAAGCAGGCTCCATGCAGGGAGAGCCCGATGTGGGACTCGATCCCCAGTCTCCAGGATCAAACCCTGAGCTGAAGGCGGCACTAAACCACTGAGCCACCTGGGCTGCCCATTACTCCATTCTTTTAAAAGGAATTCATCCAGAAACATCTTTTGAAAAGAATTTTTGGAACGAGTTACAGTATGTTAGTTCATAAAGGAGTAATTGGGGAAGCTTTAGTCAGATTTTGACAGTTAATGTAGTCAATGGGGAAGTTCTCACAAGCTAGACAAAGTACATGTCCTTATAGGGCAGTGAGAAGATAAAAGAATAGGACTATAGGCAAGAACTTCATCTAAGAGGCTTAAGTAGAACATATTCTGCTTGAGGAGATCCCTAGAGACCCAACTGCTCTTTTGTGCCCATTCTTCTTTTGTGTTATTTGGTATTCAGGAACACATTCTAGAAAATCAACAAAGGTTGCTAACAAATGAATACATAAGGTTCTCTATCCTCTCCGAACATGGAGTACATTTTTTACACTTGGATACTGAGTAAAAACATTACATAAATGGGATCTGCACTAGATCCTTCCTAAAAGGGCATATAGAATTTGGAAGTTAGAAAATACATCAACTTTTCTCCATAGAATCTTTCCATTCTAGCGTCACTGACCCTTTCCTTATAATACAACCTTTCTTTCTTTCTTCATTTAAATATTTAACAGTTGCATTTTTCTTTACTAACACTAGTTGATAATGAATGCATTAAATTGAACCATATGAAAATGCTGATATTTAATAGTTTACCTACCAAAAAAGGGCAATTTCCAAGGATTTATTTTTTTTAATTTTTAAAGATTTTATTTATTCATGAGAGACAGAGAGACAGAGAGAGAGAGAGAGAGAGAGGCAGACAGGAGCAGAGGGAGAAGCAGGCCCCATTCAGGGAGGCTGATGTGGGACTCGATCCTGGGTCTCCAGGATCACACCCTGGGCTGAAGGCCGCACTAAACCACTGAGCCACCTGGGCTGCCCAATTTCCAATGGTTTAAAATTCATTTCCATTACTTGTATTTCCATCATCTTCTCTTCCTGGTAGTAGCTTGAGTTACCCAACTATTTTCACAATGACATTACAATAGCTACTGAGTCTGCCGTCACACTTCTGGTTTTCCCCCCCTCAATACCACCTTAAATACTACTACCAGAATAACCTCTATGAGTCCAGGGTTTGATAAGGATATGTATGCCTTTTGCATACCTTTCTCTTCCATCCCTGAAAGTTTACTAGAATGCAACTATTCATAAATGACATTTTAAAGGATAATCTTTTTTTTTTTTAAGATTTTATTTATTTATTCATGATAGTCACAGAGAGAGAGAGAGAGAGAGAGAGAGAGAGAGAGGCAGAGACACAGGCAGAGGGAGAAGCAGGCTCCATGCAGGGAGCCCGACGTGGGATTTGATCCGGGTCTCCAGGTTCGCGCCCTGGGCCAAAGGCAGGCGCTAAACCACTGTGCCACCCAGGGATCCCTTAAAGGATAATCTTAAATCAACTCTTGTTTATCAAAAGGATAATGGATTTTCAACTTTGACAACTTACTTTATTAACTACTTAGGAAAACATTTCATAAATGACTGTTACAGACTAGAAAACTCCTTAAAAGAAGTGACCATTATTAACTGCCCTTAGAACAATAATCTACATACAAAGTGACCATTTTTATTATTTTGGTGAGTACAAAAAGTAGAAAAAAAACAATAGGAATAGAAGGAAGGATAAACAAGCAGAAGGAATAGTTAAGACACTGGTAAACACATAGGAAAAGTTAAAAGTGCAGAATCAAAGCAGATTTAAATTTTTAAAATTTTTCCTCTTTCAGGACAAAATAAAAATAAAAAATAAAAACTGCTTAACATGAATGAAAATCATTTTATGCACTGATAAATGTTTAAGTCATTAGTAAAAGAGTAAGCACTGTTTTTTTATCTGTTGATAACAGAACTAGGTAAGTAGTGTAAATTAATAATTAATCATAATAAACACTAAGAAATTTCCCAGTAACAATGTTTATAAGATAGCTATGAAACCAAGGTATTTGAGCAAAAAATATAATGTGATGGGTCCTCTCCACAGAGCTACTTTGACACATAGCGGCTTAAATGAATTAACAGCCTCATTTGGATGTAATTATTTGATGGGATAAAAAGATTGTATGTCAACACATTACTCTTTTAAATAAAAATATAAAGTCTAACAATGTGCTTTACTGCTAATAAGCCTCTAAATGGAAATACATTTTGCATGATTTTCATGACAACTTCCATTGGTGGTCACCTCTGGCATTTTTTTTTTTTTTTAAGTCTGAATACAAGTAACAGCTATAGGAAGATGAAAGAAATTAAAAGATAACATTTTCCAATTTGCCACAACATAAATGTCAGAAATTAAGTATGACAGACAAGATATAGATACAGAGAAAGACATAACCCCATACAAAAACACAACAGTGTCATCTTGAATTCCTAAGGATGGGTAAGTCCTGGCTTCCTGCTTACCCAGCACAACAATGTTAGTTTTTATAACATTATTATAAATTGTATCATTAGAAATTCCCATGATACAACTTTTTCTCCCTTGTGGATTAGAGTAACCCATTTATATGATTAAAACAGCAATTTAAAAACAAAATTCAACTGAGTATATTTTAAAGATCTTATTGCCTTTGTTCAAAGAAAAAATAATCGGTTAGCTTCCAACCTAACAGACAGAAAGGAGCTCCCAGAAGCTATAGGAAAAGAAGGACTCTGATAGGCAGAAGGGTGCAGAAACAAGGAAGTTATGCTAGGCAAACAAGCAAATTGGGTATGGCAAAGTCACTTTCCTCAGGGGATGGAGAAGGATCTATCAGGTAGATTATTTACCTGGTGCTGATTAGGGGATTCCTGATTGACTGGTTTAAGATTCCATTTTAGGGGGAAGCCCAGGTGGCTCAACAGTTTAGCACCTCCTTCAGCCCAGGGCCGGATCCTGGAGACCCAGGATCGAGTCCCACATTGGGCTCCCTGCATGGAGCCTGGTTCTCCCTCCTCTTGTGTCTCTGCCTCTCTCTCCCCTCTCTCTCTTTCTCTCTCATGAATGAATGAATGAATGAATGAATGAATGAATAAATAAATAAATCTGTCTTAAAAAAAAAAAATTCCATTTTAGGGAGTGCCTGAACTGTAATGAAGCTAAGTTTCAGTTTAGTGATATGGGGCTTAGCATAAAAGACTCCATCTTAGGACCTACTGTTTTAACAGAACCAAATTCCTCTCTATGTATAAACGTATTACCAGATGAGCCTTTTTCCAAGAATCCTTCTTCTGCTAAAATTCTATTTTATAGTGCCTTAACAAATAAATAAACTAATGACTTTATAAATAAAGTCAACTCTAACACCAGATATTTAATTAAATCAAAATTCTGTTTCCAGAACCTCAAAGGATCTGCTCTCAGGATGACTTTAACAATCATTTTGTTTATGTAAATTGCAGTTTGAGTCCATGGAAAAAGGGAAATTATGGAAAATACAAACCTAACAAACTGTACAATATAAAATTATCACCTTAAATTATAATTTAATAAAAATAATGGCCAAGACTATTTGAATGGAGAAACCACTGATTTAACAGCATACAAATATCAAATGGACTTTAAAAGCTTTCAATAATTATACACATAGACCAAAAAATTTGCATGGGAAATGGATTTTAATGATGTCAAAAATTAATGGTCATGAATAGAATTAAATTCATGTAGTTATATGTAGGGAGTCAAAAAAGTAATAATCCCATAAGAAATTATTGGTTATGAACACCAGACTGAATGAGAATGAGAAAATTAAGGAAAAAGAAGGTATTTCCCAGGAAGGAGTAAACTCATTCTGTAAAGGGCCCATAGTAATTATTTAGGTTTTGTGGGCCAGTGTCTGTCTTAACTACCGTACTCAACTCTGCTGTAAATTAATAAGCATGGCTATGTTACAATAAAACTTTACTTATGGCCAATGAAATTTAAATTACACATTGTTAAAAAAGAAACAGACCCAAAATGGAGTCATTTGTGGTTCATCCCACATCAGCAAACCAAGACTTAATAAAAAAAAAAAACTACTGCAGTTTCAGCATTTCCCAGGAACATGATCCTTAACCAGTCGATTTGGAATCACATAGTCAGCACTAGGGTGGCAATCTGTCTGAAGAACCTACCTTCCCCTCAAAGGTTGCTTTAAGCAATCTACTCTTCATTAGAAAAACTATCTTACCCAACCTCTTTCTTTCTATAAAAATCTTCCATTTTGTACAGATCCTCAGAGCTCCTCTGTTGCCTAGATGTGATGATGTCCAATTCATGAATCACTGATCTTCAAATTTGCTCTGCTGAATTTTGTTTTTTAGCAATATAAATGTTTATGTGTCAAGAAATATCACTTTTCTTTTTACTACTGAAAACATTAAAAACTGTAAAAGTCAGGGGCACGTGGCTGGCTGTCAGTAAAGAATGAGACTTTTGATTTTAGAATTGTGAGTTCAAGCCCCACATGGGGCGTAGAGCTTAATTTAAAAAAAAAAAAAAAAAAAGGAAGTCATTCTTTGGTTTGTGCATTATACGAAAATGGACAGCAGGGCAGACTTGGCTCACAAACCTGATTTAAGTCAACCTCTATTCTAACCATGCTTGATCACACTGCCAATCTGTAATCACAAAACAGAAATTAGATATTTTTATCTCCCTTATTTTCTACACCTACTTCCTATATATTTTAGGATCTATCTCCCACATTCTGTCACCAATGCCTTAATTCAGAGTAATAATTTCTCACTTAAATGCCAAAAAAATTTAAAAGACACTATATGATCTCAATGCCTCTAGTAATGGGTCAGTCCTCTAAAACCACCTTAGGGATACCTGGGACGCCTGGTAGCGGTTTAGTGCCTGCCTTCAGCCCAGGGTGTGATCCTGGGGTCCCAGGATGGAGTCCCACATCGGGCTCCCTGAATGGAGCCTGCCTCTCTCTGTGTCTCTCATGAATAAATAAATTAAATCTTAAAAAAAAATAATAAAACCACCTTAAAAGACTACTACTAGAAGTAATCTTTTTAAAATACAAGCCTACTCTCATAATTTGGTTGATAAGTAGAAATACATTTAAAGAAAAAGACCATTTAAAGAATACATTATTAAATTTAATATTTAAATATAAAACATTTAAATCACAACCACAAGAAAAATAGAAGTTCTTTAGAAATCCCAGTGGAACATGTGCAAATTTGCATACAGAAAAGGAAACAAAGGTAATCTTAATACTGTGAAAATATAAAACTCACATTTGTTGACCACAATAAAAATCTAGGATGTTTTCTGTATCATAAAAACCTCATTAGATAATCAGAAATTGAAACAAATTTCACTTCTAGATAGCTTACAGAACAAAATCACCATATAGCAAAAGAAATAATGAGTTAATGGATCTAGACTTTGAGCATCAGTGGCTGCCAACTTTAAAATGATATTATGTGCCTCCTGATGAAAGGACACAACAGCACCTATAATCTTACCTAAGAGATTAAGCCTAAATGAAATCAATCTCTGATGCTACCTGCCAATTTAAAGAAAATATAGAAGAAAATGTTTAACTGTACCATAAGTATGCAACCAGCAATTACAGACTGTAGTGAACCCTACAGATCAAATATCCCAAGCTCTTTACTAGATCTTTCACTAGAAAAGAAAGAGTTACGGGAAACTACAAAGAAAGACTTAAAAGACAAAAACAGTTTTTAAAATTGGCAACTAAACTGGTGTTTAGAG
Organism: Vulpes vulpes; assembly: GCF_048418805.1. Lineage (NCBI taxonomy): Eukaryota > Metazoa > Chordata > Mammalia > Carnivora > Canidae > Vulpes > Vulpes vulpes. The sequence continues at coordinate 75,972,964 of NC_132790.1, read as the reverse complement.
ATGCACACTGGGGCAAATTAAAACCACAAAGAAAATTAAGATATTATTCTCAAAGTCAGAAAAGTGGTTAATTTTTTGGAGAAAGAGTGTCATAGTAAAGGATACAAAAGGGCTTCTATAGTGGCTAGTAAAGCTCCATTTCTTGACCTGAGTGATAAATACAAGCATGTTTGTCTTATAATAATTAACCAAGATACACATTTGCTTTTATAGTTTTCTGTATCTGTATTCTATATTACAATGAAAAGTTGTTAAAAACAAATTAATGAAAGCAAACAACATTTTAAGATTAGCTGTTGTAAGAAAAGGGATGTAATACCAGACCTAAATAAGATTTTTAAAATACAAGGGCAGAAAAGAAATATTATCCACAACTTTATGCCAATAAATTTGAAGATCTAAATGAAATAAAAAGGAAAATTAATGAAATGGATAGTTTTCTAAGAAAAGACAAATTTCTATAATCAATTCAATAAGCTGCAAACAACCTGAATACACCAATAATTTTAGAAAATACCAGAAATGTAATCAAAGATTTTCCTCCATCACTACAGTGTGGTTCACTCTCAAATGAAAGTGCCTTGATAATGGGTAAACTTTAACAAACTTTCAAGGAATTAATAATTCCTATTATGTTTAAACTGTTCCATAATTTTAAAAAGGTATGTATCCCAACTCACTTTATGTTACCATGACTAACACCAAAACATGACAAAGAGGACAAGAACGAAAATCTCACAAAATACCATGACCAGAAGGAATCTTTCAAGAACAAAGGCCAGCTAACTACCTATCTACCTACCTATTTATTTTGCAAGGGTAATTTAATATTAGAAAACCTATTTACTGATTGTATAAGTAAACTAAAGGAGAAAGACCGTAACTTCATTTCACTGAATGTAGCAGAATTTCGATAAAATTTAACACTCATTCCTAGTTAAAAATAAGTAAGTAAAAAATAAAACATTCATTCTTCAATAGAGCATTTATTAGCATGGAAAAAAAAAACACAGATAGCAGATACAATTATAAAACATAAATGTATTTTTCTTACCAGCCAGAAACAATCAAGGATATTGGCTCTTAATGCTTTTGTGCAACACAGTTCAAGAGACTTTAGCCAACCCAATAGGTCAAGTTAAAAGAACAAGTAGTATAAACTATGTATACCCTCCACTACTGATGAGGACCTTATCAAACCTTCATCTCTATTTGAAATACTTAGCACAGATAAATGGCTGTCTTGTTTCTCATATGTGCTTTAAAAAAATTGGTATCCATACATCAAATCTTGAGTTCTCAAGTCTTGAAAACCCTACATACAGATTATTTTAATTTTGAATCTATCACATCATGAAGTAACACCCTCATGCTGAATGAAAAAGAAGAAAATAATAACATCAAAAAATCTAATTTGGTTGAAATCAGCATCAAATAACAAGACTGATTTATCAACTATCACATTTTCTAAAATATTTTTCATATACTGCTATTTTAAGGGAGGAAAAAACAACCTTAAGTAATTCCAGCAAAGTAACCAGACTTCCACTTGCTTCAGAAAAGTTAAGTAAGTACATGGTTAGCTGTTAAAATAAAAGTCCTCCCAATAGATGAAATGGTGAATCATGGGTTGGGAAGAATAAAGCCCAAAGAAAACCTCATTTCTAAAACAGCATTTTTCTATTTCACTTGCTGCTTCTATTAACAATCACCAAGTAGGCATTCATTTCCACCAGATAAATGACACAATATATATGTATTTCACATGCTTATAAAAAAGAAATTAGGGATCCCTGGGTGGCTCAGCAGTTTAGCGCCTGCCTTCGGCCCAGGGCGTGATCCTGGAGACACGGGATTGAGTCCCATGTCGGGCTCCCTGCATGGAGCCTGCTTCTCCCCCTGCCTGTGTCTCTGCCTCTCTCTCTCTCTCTCTCTCTCTGTGTGTGTGTGTGTGTGTGTGTGATGAATAAATAAAATCTTTAAAAAAAAAAAAAAGAAAAAGAAATCAAGTTCTCTGTTTCTTTATAAAGGACAACTATCTTTTCATTATTTTATTTTTTTAAAAAAGATATTTATTTATTTGAGAAAGAGAGAGAACGCACACAATCAGGGGAGAAGAGCAGAGAAAGAGGAAGAAGCAGACTCTGCTGAACAGGGAGACCAACTCAGTCTAAATCCTAAAACCCCAGGATCATGACCTGAGCCAAAGGCAGATGCTTAACCAAATAAGCCACCCAAGTACCCCATCTTTTCATTACTTTAAAATCAATAAGAAATTCGTTTGCTTTCATTTTATTCATATGCTTCAATTTAGTCTTTTATTGTGTTGAAACTAGTGCATTTGTTAAATTTTGCTAAAAAATATATAATCCCATATTTCTAGAAAAGGCGGAAATGTTAAAAAGTCAAACTTTCAAACTAAGGCTATGTGTATTCTAAAAGTAACCATTTTTCTGCTGATATTCTCTTTAATTACTGTAACTATAATGCAGCAAAGTTCCCACATTACAGTTTAGCAAAGTATTTGAGATGAATTTTTAAGCATTCACAACATTCTAAAGGAAATGAAAGGCCATATTAAACTGATCATTTCATACATATTAAGAATCCTGTATTACACAACTGTAGCAGTCTACTATGAACATGAGAATCATATACTTAATGTTAAATATCACCTCACCATAAAGAATTAGCTATGACACCAAAGACAAATATATATTTCTAAAAACTGACATGATTTAAATGGAGACAAATTAAAAACCAATGTAAAACTAACCAAAAACAAAGCTGCTCACAGAAAGTAACATATGTAACAAGACAAGAGTTTTGAAGATGTGATATATATATATATATAATATATATATATATATACACACACACCAGGGAGCTGCAAAAGAGCAAATATTAAAATTAGTAAAAGTCGGGCTGGGCCTTCAGTTTACCTTTCGGTATAAAACACTAACCTAGGATTTTAAAAATAGGAACCTTTGAGCTAAGACATGGTAACAAAAGAACAAATGTACTTTTAAGTTAATGATATTAAAGACTATAATAAATTTCAAACAAACTATATGGGATTAAAATATTAAAAATTTAATCCTTCTTTCCTTCCCCACCTTTCTCCTTCCTCTGTTTTTCTCTCTTTCCAGATATACACACATAAATATGTACAAGTAATTCATTTTGGGAAGTTGAGTTGATAACAAAAAAATAAAATAAAACCTTGTATAAACTAACTTAGAAGGACTTTCTACTTAATTGGCATTTACTTTTTCAATACGAAAATTCTGTAGGTCAACTTCACTAGATACCAGTCTGCTCCTAGATATTTTAGTAAACAAAGAACCTCATCTTCTTGTAAAATTAAACAGCTCGAGAAGGAATGTCTTGGAAATAAACAACTCAATCATTGTCCTACTATTTCTCATAACCTAAATCATTACTATATATATATATAAACTATATATATATTACTATATATATATATAAAATACATAAAAACTATATATATATTACTATATATATATATATAAACATTCTCTATGCCTATATTTTTGCTGAAAAACAGAATTATGATTCCCTGAGTGTCCTAGCAAAATGCACCAAACCTCATACCAATTATACAATTTGACAATACATAGTCCTTAAAAATAAAGAATCCTAAAGTAATCCATTTTGTTTTTAAATAGGCATTATTTGTCCAGAGTTTTTATTTTCAGTATTTCCACAAGAGTATTACTAAAATTAGTGAATACTGAACAGTTCTTATTCAGAATAACCTGACTAAAGCAGACCACTCACTAATAAAGTGCAACTTAATAAATCATGTGGAATCTTATTTTGTTGAAACCCTTACTAACTCCTAGCACCATCTGTTACCATCAAAACTATATGACAAGATATGATATATAATTAATAGGTAAACAACAATCTAATTAAAATGGACAAATACTCCATGTTCCTGCCATTTGGGAGCTCTAATTACAGACTAAATTTTAAGCTTGAATTAAATATTTAAGCTGGAAAATTAACTTTCCTTCTCGAGCCTTGAATACATTAATACAGATATGTGAAGCGACTTCCTGATGGGAACTTAAACATGTAATTTAGTTTCATCAAAGCAGTTACTAATTGTTAAGCAGCAGTACCTTACCATATGTACACAATAGCTATTTAGAGCTGAAAAGGTGGTTCTAAAGCACCCCTCTGCAACCCTTTCCTGACATAAATATAAAATGTATATACAGCACAGCAGTAAATACTACACATTGAAAATAAATTACTTAGAGTCTTCAGCTTTCAATGCTTTCTGAAAACAATTAGAAATTGGTCTAAATAAACAAAATATACCTATATTTGACAAGGTATACTTACACGCAAGTAGAAAAGGCCAAACCATATTCAAGAACAAAAAGCATCCAGGTATAAAATTCTTAGATTACACAAAATTAATAAAAAATCATGACCTACTGATTCAAAGTAACAAGTTAAGACAGTATACTAATTCTTCTTTTCTTCATACCTTTTCTCTTCATAAAACATAGCAGATTTTGATAATAATGTTCTAGGAAGCATTTAGAAATATAATATAAAGGTGAACCTTTTTCTACATTTTTTATTCATTTTTGAATGTGGAAAGAATAAGATTTTAGAACAAATGACTGACAAGCACCTGTTTAAGAAAATAAATTCTACAAGAATGTAAGAAATACACATTTCTCACTGCTATTTTATATTTAGCAAATAGAGAAAATGAGAGATTGGTAAAGAAGGGTATATGTTACTCTTTTTAAAAATAGGTTATTCTAATTCTTTATAAACATAACAAACAATAGCAGGTCAGATGTATTAACATAATTTGGCTATGAAAAGAGAACACTGTCACAAGGTTTATGGAAACTGGTTTTGTTTATATATTAAACAGTTCTTTGTTAAGCATTAAATAGCATTTAGGTTGTACTTCAACGATCTGATTTTTACAATTACATAAAAATAGTAGTATACTGCACTGCTTAACATTCAAAGCCAAAGACAAATACTGTAACACGCACTTACATTAAATCTCCCTTATTTGAAATTTTTACCAAAATTTAAGTGAATAAAAATTTAAATCACAAAAAGATCAATTAAGAATCATTTAAGAATGAATAGGAACTTTTTGTTTTGTTGTGACAATGAGAAATGTATTTACTATATAATTCACTACTTGTGACCTAGGTTTTTGCTCAAGTTTACCGCCTGTTTTTTTCTACCAATATTTCCTTGTATCTGTTCTTTCAAAAAGTTACCAATATTTTACTCAAGCTTATATTTTTATTCATGAGAACTATGGAATAGTTGATGTTCCTAGAATACTGACGATCCCTATCTGCATCTGAGGATATTCTTTCAATTTCAAAAAATATCACAGATCTGCTCTACACTCACAGACATAAGTAAATGTACTTTCAGTCTTCACTAACTGACAAAATACACTAATACATAAAAGTATGTGTGGTCACGGATGCCTTGTCATTCCCCTAAAGTTTCACAAAGATTTGTAGCCACAAACTGGCAAATATCTACAGAAAAATAAAAACAAGGACACTCCCCTCAACAGTCCTTTGAAATGAGTATTTATTTTCATATTATTCTATATCATGCAAAGATTAGCAAATAAAGGCCAATCAGTAAATATTACCAATAAATAAAACTCTGTCCTATAGGATTTGATGGATATACAAAACCTGGCTGATTCATACTTAAGTAGCAGGTTCTTTTCAGATATTAAATCATTCAACTGGAAGATAACAGAAGTTCCTCCATAATGCAGGCTAGAAAAGTCTATTCAATTTTATTTAAAATCTGTATGCTGTAAAAGTACATGCCATGGAATTTACTAGGATGACAACTATACGGATATGAAATTCATGACATATTGATTCAACATATTGAACTGGTTTTTAAAACTAATTTATATAAATGATTATAATAGTCTATATTATGTTTAGCCCTTGAGGCATATGGTAGTAAATTTGAATTTAATTTTAAGTAAATTTACATAAATATAAAAAGTTCAGTAATTTTTATCCACCCTGCATATTGAAACAGAACAAATAAACAAGAGGATTGTACTTCAGAAATGCACTTAAAGCTGAAGTTCAAATAAACCAGAAAACTAAGTTTACTTCCTAAAAACAAACCAAAGAATGACTTTTATAAGAAAATAAAGTCATAAAATACTACTGAATATTATGCAGTAAATATTTACATATTTATAAGTATAATCTATAACCACATATTTTGCAGTAAATATGATTTATATTTACTGTATATTCTCAAAAAAATCATTGACTCAAAAACCCCCACACTGACATACGGTATTCAGGTAGAACTACCAATGAAGACAGGAATACAGTAACTCCACTCCAGAGAATTTATGCACTTTTCACAAAATAAAAATATTTTTATTTTTTTTAAGATTTTTGTTTGTTTATTTTAGAGAGTGTGTGAGAGAGAGAGCATGAGCAGCAGAAGGAGCAAAGGGAGAGGGACAAGCAGACTCCATGCTGAGCCTGAGACTCAATCTCACAACTCTGAGATCATGACCTGAGCTGAAATCCAGAGTCAGCAGTTTAAACAACTGAGCCACCCAGCTGCCCAAAAAGAAAATACTTTTACAGACAATAAAGTTTTCCTTGGTAGTTACTAAAACATCAGAGATCCCACCCTTTGTGAAGGATGGTTGTACATTCCCATCAGTAAGGGGTCAAGTTCTGATTAACTTAGAGATGGAGATAAAAACACAGGCTCTGAGCATAGAGCAGATATTGCGTGAAATTAAGCAGTCTTGATAATAAGAAATCACACTTTGAAGTCACCCCATCCTAGTTCCAACAACTGGCTCATATACCTAGAAATTCTAACTATATTAAGCAAAAACCAAAGTATAATCCCTAAATTTGTTAAAGTTTACAGTTTCAGTATTATCAGAGACATTTTTGAACGCCTATCATTTGCAGTTGCTTTACAGACTATTTTTCTAATTCCCAAAACAATCTACAAAGTATATGTTATGCCCATTTTACAGAGAGGAAACTAGTGCAGAGTTTAATTATCTTGTTTAAGGTGACACAACTAGTACTCAGATATCTAATAACAAACATTGTTGTGTTTATGACACATTTTATTCTGATAAATTTTGAACATTCAGAAAAGTTGCAAAAATGTTAGAGTGAACATTCTTTTTTAAGACTTTATTTATTCATGAGAGACACAGAGAGAGAGAGAGAGGCAGAGACACAGGCAGAGGGAGAAGCAGGCTCTATGCAGGGAGCCCGATGTGGGACTCGATCCCAGGTCTCCAGAATCATGCCCTGGGCTCAAAGCGGTGCTAAACCGCTGAGCCACCCAGGGATCCCAAAGTGAACATTCTTTACCCACCAACTAGCTCCTATAATAGACATTTTATTACACTTGTTTTATCATAGACTCCTCCAACTATCCATCAGACTACCATTTTTTTATGCATTTCAAATTTGCAAATGCTATATTATTTTTTCAGCATTACAAATATTTTCAAATACACAGAAAAGTTGAAAGAATTTTACAGTGAATATCTACCTAGAATCTGCACTTACATTTTTGTATGCTTGATTTATTTATCATTTCGTCCAACCTTCTAAAAATCAATTTTACTATTTTAATTGTCTGAATTCTTTGCTGCAACTCCCAGTTTCCTCCGACAAAAGGAGAGCTACTGAAAAGTTTTTATGTATTTAATACTGTTATCTTACCTTTATTACTTTCAGTTCAAGAAATGTTTGGCTATACATGCTTTGAATGTTTTTTCACTTCTCTAATTTTTCTATCAAGTATAAAGACACAAACTCTTCAGGAGAACTCATTTGCTTCTCTTTTGAGAAAAAAAATACTGAAATATGTTCTTAAGCTATAAGAGAAATTGAAAAACTAACCCATTTAAAAGTTCTTAGCGGGGAAAACTCCAAAACTATGTTCCCTGATAAATGAATAGACTTATTCAATCAAGAAACTTGATATACGAGTGGCTCAGAAACTTTACTTTGCAGGAAAGTTACACTACTAAAATTAAATTATAATATCTTTACACTTTTTGATGGTATTTGTGGTTGTGATTCTACAATGCATACATATAATTGTCATTTTCTGCTATTAAATTTTATTCACAATTCACATGATAGGATGTCAAAGTACCAGAATTTCTTGGAGTTTGGTTATTAATCTTAAACTTATATACCACGTTATCATCACAATTCCCTAACTCCCTCACTCAGTACAAGTGTTTTCAAACTCACTGAAATATCTAGTTCTTGGACTTCATTTAACTTCAATCCCTTATTCTCCCTTCTAGTTTCACTTCCTTCCCAATCAATCCTAGATTGTATGAGCTACAACTATCTCAACTAATGTCTTACCAATATATTTTCCTTTTTTGTTCTGCATCTATCAGCTGTTATCTTTCCTGAAATCGTTCCAACACTTGCTCAATCTCAGTCACCTTTTCTGACTCTACAGTCAATTTGCTGACAGTGGGGGAGCACCACTCAGAGAGAAACTGCTGTGAAGAGTGCAATTCACTGATAATTTCCAGCTGTCATACCTTCAGGATTCCCAGCAGTGTTCAAGTCAAGGCCATACTCACCCTAGTCAGAGAAAAATGCTACAGGAAGTCCATTCCTGCCCAACACAAAGCATCTCTAATGGGCAAAAATTTTCCCTGTCCATCCCAAACTGGATGTTAATTTAACTGCCATTCTCGGTCCTGTAAACTCCAAGTTCCTAAGGAAAACAATCATACTTTAAAACTTGGTTGCTCCAACATCTAGAATACTTTTTGCCACCACTGGTAACTAAGAAAAAGTAATGTGGAAAGGAGAAGCAAGAAAGCAAGAAAAGAAAGAAAAGCAAGGCAGCCTTAGTACTTCCATAAATTTGTGAATTATTTTACAAAATAAATGTAACTTACACTTGCTGGTTCTCACTTTTATTTTTATCTCTGTGATGGTTAATATTATATGTGAACTTGATGGGGGCTAATGGATACTAAGATGGCTGGTAAAATTTTATTTCTGGGGTATCTGGGAGAGTGTCTCCAAGAGATTAGCATTTGAATCAGACTGAGTAAAGAAGATACCCTCACCAAGATGGGTGGGCATCATTCAATACAGTGAAGGCCTGAATAAAACAAAAAGTGGAAGAAGGGCAAATTCACTGTCTCAGCTTCTGATATCTAGACTCAGACCAGGATTTGATGATTTCCCTTTGTCACCCCAACTTTCAGGGCTTCGGACTCAGAATGAATTGCACAAGCTTCCCTGATTCTTCAATTTGCAGAGAGCATATTGTGGGACTTAGTTTCTACAATTACATGAGCCAGTATCTGTTTTATATGTGTATCTCCTATTGGATATGTTTCTCTAGAGAACTCTACTACAACCCAAAGTACAGGGTACCAGACCCCTATAAGCTGTCCCACAGAATATTTCGAGGAGTCATCCTGAAGTATCTCATATGTATTCATGAGCAAGACCAATCAGCTAGCAGTCACCTACCATGGCATATCTATCATCTCACCCCTCTATGCAGTATCTGAAGTCAGCTGGCTCCATTCCCTCCAAACTAAGTTTGGGTAGGCCTCATCTGTTCCCCCCATCCAGGTATTGCCTCTGCTCTGTACTATTGATTATCAGTCACCACTGCCACTGACAGAGACCACTGCAGCTTCTTCTGCAAACACCCACTCTACCAGAGCCCTGCATCCCCTCTGCTCTAATTACTGCTCTGTCAAGCAGCACTGCTGTTATCCATGGTGCTCTACACCTTTCTAGCACTGCTAGCACGACGCAGTCTGTAAAATACCAATTACTCTGCAGATTGTGGCAATGGAGGAGAAAGAATGCCTTTCTATTGATCTCTGAGCTTAGAGAGTATACGAGCAGTGTTGCTTGTCCCCAAGCATCTTACAGTATTTCTCCTTATCCTCCTGTTCTAATTATTCTTTTTCTTACAGCCCACCCACTTTTCTGTCTCCACAGGTCTCTGATACAAGGCCTAAGAGATCTTGACCAGGAAAACAAAACAGACTCAAGGTTAAATTCAGAAATGCTGCCTCTCTAACAACTAATACTGTATCACAAGGTCTGGCTTTTTATTCTTTAATTTCCCTTCAAAAAAATATTTTTTCACTTCTTTTCCTACAAAGACCATAAGCAGACCAACCATTCTTTCTGGTCGCCACATCTCAGATATGGTTGAACCCCTATAGTAGACACAATTGAGGGCTGCATTGGGAATATTCTACTCAGAAAGAATCTTAAGCACTGAAACAAACAAATAACAAGCAGAACTATTTAAACATGGAATATCCTTTCTTGCTCCATGTTTCTCATATTTAATATACTCCATTAAAAATTTTACATTAAAATTTCTGAATTATAAGTGCCACTCAAAGCAGCTTTCCCACTCAGAAATAAAAGCCTCCCTTTTGGGAAATAGTTCACAAATTAACATTTTTATCTGAATTTTAATGTGATTATCCCAAAAGTGTATTACCACCTACCTATAGCACTTCCAGCAGTGGAAGGCATTCTGCCTCTGTCAACATTCCAAAGGGCATTTCCAGATAAACATCAAGGTAAGAAAGGGATGGCTAGAGAGAAGGAGGGTACATAATAATCCTCCGGGTTAGGAATTACCAGTAAATTTATCCCTACAATAGGAGGATTCCTTCTTATGCCTTGAGAACATAGGAAAGAACAATAGTTTTTCTTGCAAATTCCACACTCAATTCAGAATCTACTTTAGAGGGTATGTCCCAACAAAGTATGAATATAAATGAGACAAAGGACTAGAGGAAAAAAGGGACTAATTCAAATTCTCTGAAAATAAAAGGAAATTTTAAGCAAAATGTGCAATAAATATCAACGTTACTGGTAGTTCAATTCTATTCAAAAAAAGATATACATTTAAAAATTAAATTCCTGGCTTTATAAACACGATGAATAAGCAAATGCTTTAGGTTAATATATTTTTCCCCATCAAGCAACTTATATGAGAAAATTTTCCTCAAAGCTCCACTACTAACAAATTTGAAAGTGTTTATTCACTTAAAATAAAACTCTTTATTTTTTCTCATTTATTTTGATACTTTTAGTCATCTCATAAATTGCATATTTCTTAGATTTTTAACAACCTATCCTCCTAGAATTTTTATATTTTGGTGAAGAAAAAGGAAACCTATATGTGTTTAAAACTGTTAAAATTGTTCTCTACAACAAACACATCCAACCTTAAAAAAAAAAAAGGCCCAGGTGGATGAGGAGGAAGAGCTTTTAAAGGCAGGGAGGAAATGAAAATGGAGATTGAGGCAGTATGCTGTAGATTTCAGGTAATTTTTAAGTACCTGATAATTTTAATCTAAAAAGTCTCAATTTAATTTTAAGAATATATTTTTTAAATAGCACACTTTACCTTAAGAGAATCTTCAGGGTGGCATTTTTTAAACATGCAAGGACAAGAGAAAAAAAAAGTCTCTCCTTATGTTGCATTTACTCAATTTGTGAACTCTTACCGCAGGTGGTCCTTGAGACAGTATCATAAAAGATGTCTAAAACAAAATGGGTAAGTATGACCATTTATTTAAAATTCAGGCAGTTTTTCAAAACTCTATTTCTATTCAGAGTGTCCAATTATCTACAAGATATATACAGGCTGCAGTACAAGCTATTATGATTGATTTTTTTTTAAGCAAAAATACTAGAACATATATACACAAAATGAATCGTATCTCCCTGCAAAGTATCCATTTGGGGCAGCTATACATCAATTCCACTGAAGAAAATTCAAAAAGAGGCATTCCTAAAATACTTTGATTAATGGATTATGTATACATCTTCCCAAGGGGACTACTTCAAAGGGAATAACACACATTTGAATAAATAGGCTCTGATATATTTGTTAAAAAATTCGACTCACTAATTTATTGTCACATGTAATATAGAAAACTGTAAAAGACGTAAGGTTCTCTGAACAAATAAAAATTTTTTTTAAAGATTTTATTTATTTATTCATGAGAGAGACAGAGACAGAGAGAGGCAGAGACACAGGCAGAGGGAGAAGCAGGCTCCACGCAGGGAGCCCAATGTGGGATTCGATCCCCGGACTCCAGGATCAGGCCCTGAAAAGGCAGATGCTTAACCACTGAGCCACCCAGGTGTCCCACAAATAAATTTTCATTTGAAATTTACACATTCAAAATAAATCTTTCCTTGCTACCTAACAGTAAAAAAATGGAAAGTGGTGTTACGAAGTATTATATAAAGCCAAGTAAGAATGAAAGGCCATTATATTCACCTTTTGAGAATTAAGTGACTATTGAGGACAAAGAAAAATACCTTAACATCTACAGCAAACATTCTGTAACAAAGAGCAAAATCACCAAGGTCTCTGAAGTCTGCACTTATAAATTTCTCACATTTTACAAAGCTTTACTTCATCTTTTACTTCTGGTTGTGGTAGATGCAGAAGGGGTTCCAACTAATTACCAATAATTCATTAAAAATGCAACTTATCTTGAAATACTACTACTGGAAAAGCAAACTACTATCAATTACAATTTAGCACTAACAGGACAGTAATTTTTACTCTAATCCATGCAGTGTTTTGAAATAGGAATAATTAAAAACTAACTTACAACTTGTAATTAGCAAATCTACACATCTATAGAAACATCCACACGTTTTAAAATATATATACTTTAATTCATCTTAATCTTTAAAACTCTTCCCAAAGTTTTTATTAAGAAAAGATTTAATACAAGGCATTTAATTTTACCTTCTTCTGTTTGTTATGAAAATGGTACAAAACAAATACTTTGACCATAAACCTTGGGTATTCAATGCTTTCAATCAAACCACTGCAATTAATATGAAATTCTAAATACAGAATATAATGCCACATAAATAGTATAACAGCCAAGTCCTGTCTGAGAAGCCATATGTTTTTTCCCATTGTTCAAAAAAAGGAGATGACTTCCCGTCACTTATGTTTCTGATTAGCAAGGTGATTTATGCCACAATCACTAAAAATGCCAGCAAGTGAATGAGAAAATGCATAGTGACTGCACCAGATGTGCACAATAAACAGGAATCCCATTGTAATCTCTGGTACTTAGTTTATATGAAGGTAATGTAGGAAACACTCTTGGATATGGCAAAGTCACTCTTTTTTTACATTTGACTATAAATGATATGAAATAAATTGTGTGTTTTATACTTTATGGCATGCATACATTGATAAATTAGGTACCGTTTTGTATCCCGACTTATCTACAAGACAAACCTGGCTAAGATCATGGGGATTAATTGCTTCAGAAGTGTGAAATGCAGCTTTTCCATTCTTTTCTGCACACTCAGTGAAGAAACAATGATTAATCACTGTTTAACTATTCTCTGGAGGATCTACAAGATTGCCAAAGCAGGACTTATCCTCATAAATCCAAAATATACAGGTTTAGATTTGTTGCCAACAACTAAAAGAACATGAACTTAAACCCATTTGTTATCAGATTAAAATAATGTCAAGGTTTTAGAACCCCACTGGTACACAGTTCACTTTTAATCGGTAACAACAATAGGAAATTAGATTAACATATAAGATATAACAAAAGCACATATATTTTATAAAAGTAACAATGAAAGTATTTTTTAAAAATTATAAAATACCCTGTCTAATAATATCAAACAACATACTTTTGAACTTGAGCTGATAATCTCCCTTAGCTACAGAAATACTTCAACTGCTCTGTGCTATTTATAAAAATTAAAATACATGCTATCAGATGAAAAACACTTTTAAATGGTTATCTCATGTGGAAAATGGCTACCTATTCAAGAAATTTTATTCCAGACAGCTACACCTGAATGACAATTATGTGGATAAAATTATTTAGTTCCAATAGAACTAAAATATATTTATAAGTCTTTGTAAGACTGAAAGTGTTAAACTCCAAACTTTAAGCTTATACTATAAATGATCCAAAAATAAGTAACATTTTGAACAGAAGTACATAAGAAGAGAGGTTTCAAATACATTCCAAGTAATTTAGGCTTTCAAAATATCCAGCCAATATTTCACTACACACTGAAAAAATTAAGTAACTCTTAAGTCGAGGTAAAATTAGTTCATGTCATTTATAAAATTTTGAACACATATTTCTAATAGCTAAAACTTTATTCTGTCTCAACAGTAAATGTTAGTTTCATAATGGTCAAATAATTACAAATTAAAGATGTCTTTAAAATCCTCTTTAAATGAGTTAGCTGTTCACACACTACAAAGTATTTGTAAATGGGAATAACCTAAAGTAAAAATTTCACATTTCTATATAAAGTAGAAATATAATCACCCATCAATTATAAAGGATCCATTGTCTATTTTTCTGATTATGTGTTCATATAACTTCCCCCTTCCAATTCATGATCCTTCTTTCAGGCCTACTAGGTACCACAAAAGACTAGTAGAACCGCAAGTAAGAGGAGTTGAAACAATTGATCAATTTTACTGTCCATTAAAACTTTGTAAAGTGAGTAAAAGAGAATGTGAAACAGATTATTTTCCACACTTCATTTTTATCTAGAGTTAGACATTTCCCCATGATTGAAAGGTAGAGTTATATACAGTGCATATATATGAAAATCCTACAAAAATTCACAAGTTTTGGAAGAAAACACTGATTTTCCTTACAGCATCCAATTTAAAAAGAAACATCTTAAAATGGCATATTTATTTAAGAGTTAGCTGACTACCTGCCACAGAATAAACAGTTAATAAATATCTGTTGATCAAATGAATAGACAAATTCAGATTGGTTCTACTTTCAAAGCTGATGACATTTTAGAGTCTATTAACAGAGAAATTACCCTTTGACCCTCTCCTTACATTCCCAAACATCTTCTCCACTTAGTTTTTTAATTTAATGAGTAGTATTTAAGAACCATCCTTATGTGTTATTCAAAATATACCAGTAGCATAAAACCACACAGATATAATGGTTCATCTTATTTAACTTAGAAAAACTATTAGGATGAAATTAGAGGTTTGAGGATGGACATCAATATTAGCTTGCAAAGGAACACAAGTGTGTCAGAATGATATAGTTGGGGTATCTGCACTAAGATTTTTGCATAAAGGTTTGTGCTTATCAAGGGAAAGTCATTGCAAATGGTTTATGTCAGTAACCTAAATATGGAGACCAAGTCCCAGATAACAAAATGGCCACCCACTGGTCAAACGAATATGACTTCCAGGGAAGGAACACAATGATAAAGTTGAAACAATTGATAAATTGTTAAATGATAAAGTTATATAAGAGGGAATCAGGTAAGAATATGATGAAGAAGTGGTCTCTGACACATAAACTATTCACCTGCGAAAAGAATTTCCTTTTGACTCTTCTCAGGGTCAGCCCATGAAGTACTCTCACCACAAACTAATAGATTATTTCACATATTAGACAATGATGTGACATGGGTACATCAAAAGAAAATGAGAGAACTTTTATTCTTGCCTAAAAGGTAATACAATAAGTTAGAACCTGCATTTTAGACAAATCAAAATAAAGTTTCAAGAAGCACAAGTCATCTTATTTCTATCATATCCACAGTAGGTGCTCCCAAAGAGACAGTACTAAGAAAATTGACAATATACCAAATATCCTCTCAGTAAATGTGTCCTAAGTGCACAAGCGGACTTAGGAATAGATAGGTGACATTACTCAAAATGTTTTCCAGCTCAGTGACCAAGAAACCTGTGCCAGGTTTTAGGGAAATATAGGGCCTGTAGCACCTAGGTGCTATGGGGAATCCTAAGCACAAGGTTGATCAGTTTTTTAATTTTATAACTGCTCCTGTCACACCTGTTATCCTTACTAAATAAAGCTCACCAGTAACTGAACACAGCAAACAAAATGCTTAAATAATGTCAAAAGACACCATGATCAATACCCACAGTCAGAGGGGTAGTTTCATTGCTAGAAAGCTTCGAACTTGAAAAAAAAAATGGGTAGGAATAACAATATTATGCGACTGAGAAACACATGAATAGTGATCACAAAAGTCACACTATACCATAAGGAAAACACTAAAACACATTAATGTTTATTACTGTATCCCATATTCATCGACTACGCTCCTAGGCTGCAGTGACTAGGAGAAATAGAAGTCAAGTCAAATATAGTCAACAGACCATTAGCATTCACAGATTTTTCCATTCATGGTTGGTTCAAACAACCTAGAACATGAAGCAATTTATCACTTTCTGATAAGTACATTTGAACCATGAGCTGCCTAAGGCTAGTATGAGAAAGGAGTCAAGGGCTCTGCTTCTGATCTTAATGTAGCATTTTATATTTTTTTTAATGTAGCATTTTAATGTTACCTTTTCTGAGAGGCTTTCCCTGACCATCCTATTTAAAATTTCCATCCCTCTCCCTATTCACTGATCTCTCTCCCCTCCACACCCTGCTTTATTTGCCTTCACAGCACAATCTAACCTACTCTATACTTAATGTATTTATTTACTTTGCTTCTTTGGACTTCTCTAGCTTAAAACTCGAACTTAATGAAATTAAGAATTTCTATTTTGTTTTCACTGTGATATCACCTAGAATTTTCAGTAAGTGAGATTGGCTTCAAATTTCTCATTAGGAATAAGGACGGTAGAAAAAAATTGAGCAAAATCTTCAAAGTTTTGAGAAACATTATCTTAAATCTAGAAATATATACCCAGATCAACCAACTGTACGAAAAAGAACATTTTCTTTAAAAAAAAAAAAAATTCTAAGATGAACAACTCAGAAAATACAACTTTCACCATTTAACCTTCTGAAAATTTATTTAAAGGAACCTACGAAAAAAGATAACGAGATCTAAGCAATACCAGAACTAATCCAGTAATATAATGAAAGAAATCTGAGAATGACACTTCAGCAAAAGGCCAAGGAAGCTCTGTTCACTGGTTCATATTAAAATAGAAAGTCCAGGATAAGTAAGATATTTCTTCAAAAAGAAAGCAGATAAACATACAAAAAAAAAATTTTATGATTAGGAACCTGGAAGTATAAATGTAGTGTGTGACCCATAATAATAGAGACAGTTCTCCTATGAGAATTAAGCAAAAAAAAAAAAAAAGGTAAAACTGTGGTAAAAAAAAATAGGACATACACACACACATACACAGCATAGCAGAAATCTGAAATAAAATATAGTATGATTTTGAGAAATTGAAGTAATAAATCTTTTGTTCTGGAAAATAATGTCCATGTGTCAGTTAATGCAGGAAGGAAAACAGAAGTGATACTTCAAATTGATGTATAATTTCTAAATAAGAAATACTGGATATAATCATTTCTCTATGATGTTACTTGGTTCAAAGGCATTCATAATGACCATAAGACAAGATATAATGATCAAAAAAAAGGGGAAAATAAATACTGGATATGTTGGCAAGATGTAAAACAAAACAAAACAAAACAAAACAAAAAACAACCACATACATTGCTTGTGGGAATACCAACTGCTGAGGCTGTTGTAAACAATTTACTGGTCCCTCAAAAATTTAAAAGAATTATGATATGACACAGCATTTTCATTCCTAGTACACATCTAAAGAAACTGAAAACAGGTACTCAAATAAAGATATGTACATAAAAACTCATAGAAGCACTATTCACAATACCAAAAGGTGAAAGCAAACCAAGTATTCATATATATGATGGAGTATTATTTGGCTATGAAAAGTAACGAAGTACTCATACACATTATAACATAGATGAACCTTGAAAACATTACACCAAGTGAAAGCAGTCACACTTAAAGGTCACACATCATATGATTTCATTTATATGAAATATTCATAATAAAGTCATAGAGCCAGAATGAAGGTTGACAGAGGTTGGGGGGAGGGCAGAAGGAGGAGAAACAGTTAAAAGGGTATTTTACTTTGGAGTGATGGAAACATGTAGGACTACAGAGAAGTGGAGGTCGTGCACCACTGGAGTGTGCTAATGCTGTTTCCTCAATTTGATGTCATATGAATTTCACCTCAAGGAATGATTTTAAAATAAAGAGATATTCTGCTTTTTGGTGAGCCTTTCCCTATTTCCTTATTATCAAAGTATTTAAAGATTCCCATAGTCTTCTTTAATATTGGAAGTCTCTTAGAAACAAGTATTTATGATTTTGAAAAAATATTTATCTGAGGTTCACTTATTTAAGCTTCATTTCAGTTTTGTTATAAATTTTTTTAAAAATAGGTTATATTTTTAAAATGTTAGATCAGTAGATCTCTACATTAGAGGAGTAGGAATTTTATTTTTTTGTTGTTTCTTTTTTGCATTTTTAAATTTTGTTCAGCTGTATTTAGGTATAATTGACCTCAATATAACGTAATAAAGCTATAAGATATTCAAAGTGTACATCATGATCTGATGTACACACTGTGAAAGGACTGATAAATTTATTAACCAGATCAATCAAAATAACCAAATCCATCACTCTATATACTTTTTTTTAGTGAGAACATTAAATTTCTAATTTCTTGGTAAATTTCACTTCTATAATACAGTGATACCAAGATAGCCACCATCTTACACATTAGATCTTATAAATCTTATAGCTGAAAGTCTGTACCTTTTTAGCAACCTATCCCTATTTTCATCCCACTCCCTAGCCGATGAAAACTACTTTGACACTCTGTTTCTGAGTTTGACTTTTTTTTCCCCTTATTTTACAAACTCTACAGGTAAGTGAAACTAGGCAGTATTTGTCTATCTCTGTCTGCCTTATTTTACTTGGCATAATGCACTCAAGGTCCACCTATGTAGTCACAAAGGGCTGAAATGTCTTCTTTCTCATGTCTGAAAAATATGCCATTGTATACATGAATAAATCATATCTTCTTTATCCATTCACCTACTAGCAGACAGTTGTTTCCAAATCTTGACTATTGTGAATAATACATCAATGAACATGTAAGTGCAGATATCACTTCAATACCCTATTTTCACTTCCTTTTGTATATATATCCAGAAGTCAAATTGCTGGATCTTAAGGTAGTGCTATTTGTAATTTTCTATTTCTAAGTTCTATTTGTAATTTCTCTACACTATTTTTCATAGTGGCTATACCAATATACATTCCCACCAACAGTGAGCAAGGGTTCCCTTTTCTCCATATCCTTACCAACACTTGTTATATGTCTTTTTGATGACAGTCATTTTAAGAAGTGTAGGATGAAATTCCATTGTGATTTTGATTTGCATTTCTCTAATGGTTAGTGACTGTTGGGTACCTTTTAATGTAGCTGTTGGCCATTTGTATGTCTTCTTTAGACAAATACCTAATCAGTTATTCTGCCTACTTTTTAATCAAATTGGTTGTGTCTTTTGCTATTGATTTGTAAGGGTTCACTATGTATTTTGAATATTAACTCCTTATATGATATATAATTTGCAAATATTTCCCATTCTTTGGTAGACTGTCTTTTCATTTTTGTTGATGGTTTACCTTTTAGTTACTTGTTGATTTTTACTTTTGTTGCCTTTGCTTTCACTATCAAATTCAAAAAAAATTACCAGGACCAATTTCAAGCAGCATATCTCTGTTTGCTTCTAGATTTATGGTTTCAGGTATTACATTCAAGTCTTTTGTCCATTTTTAAAGTTGATTTTTCTGTATGGTATAAGATAGGGGCCCAATTTCTCACAATACAAGAGACTATATCCCTGCCCAGTGTCCAATCTTGGCTCCTCTGTCAAAAATTAATTGACCATATATGTGTGGGTTTATTTCTGGGCACTCTATTCTGTTCCATTAATCTATGTGTCTGTTTTCATGCCAATACCGTACTGTAGAAATTCCTACAGCTTTGTGATATTTTTTAAATTTTATTTATTTATTTATTCATAAGAGACACAATGAGGCAGACACAAAGAGAGAGGCAGAGACACAGGTTGAGGGAGACACAGGCTCCCCAGGGGAGCCTGATGCAGGACTCAATCCCAAGACCCCAGGATCACAACCTGAGCCAAAGGCAGACGCTCAACCACTCAGTCACCCAGGTACCCTGTGAGTGAGTGTTTATACATATTGCCAGATTTAGATTGTAGGTTTTTTGGGGGGAATGATGTTGTTTTCTAACACAGTTACTCAGAGTTCTTTGATCAGTGTCTTTCTACTTCTTATACATAGTCCCCAGTTTCCAATCTTTTCCTAATTATTCTCCTTCTCTTTTAACTGATCCTTAAGAGTCCGGTGGGGTTGGCTTAAAAATGTTTTCCTGCCAGCAGACTTTTAGCACTTTCTCTCTAGAATGCTTTTTGTATCCATATATCTCTCTTCCTCTTCGGCACCCCCTTACTTTGTTGAATTTGTTAAAGGAGTACCAAAGCTAGAATTATTGAACTTAGAGTTGAAGGTATCTCAGATAGGAGGCATTCACATCTTTTTTTAATCACTACTCATTATAAGAAATAAATTTTTACATTTATAAGCCATTTTCCACAGGTATAAATATACCAATGAAACAGAAACAGAAGTTGAAATAGTTTGTACCCTAATTAAAAGGAATGTGTGCTATGCTCTATTCGATTTTTTGTGTATTTCATTTACTACATGTTCCTTCCCAAAACTAAATTTATTTCCCTATCTAATACTGGATTGCCTTTGCAGTTTCAAAAACCATACTTCAGATGGCTTGTATGTTTGTTCATGATTGACTCGGGCAGTAAATGGAATCAGACAATTTGTTTTCTATCTCAATCATGCCACCATTTCTCTTGTCTTCTCCATGCTACTTCTCTCTAAATATATTCACTACAAGCTATCAAATGATGTGGGCAAAGAGCTGAGTAACTGCTGGGAAACACCAGAATACTTACTGGGTTCTTCTATAGTGAGAACACAGGTACAAATAGTTAAATATTAAAATTTGAAGAGGGGATAAATCTTTGATAGAACTGTCCCTTTAAGGGCACCTGGGTGGCTCAGGTGGTTAAGCAACTGCCCCCTGCTCAAGTCATGATCTCAGGGTCCTGGGATCAAGTCCTGCATTGGGCTCCCTGCTCAATGGGGAGTCTGCTTTTCCCTCTCCTTCCTGCTTGTGCTCTCTCTCAAGATCTCTCTCTCTCTCAAATAAACAAATATAATCTTTTTTTAAAAAATCATCCCTTTATAATAAAGTATATATTTCTTTATTCTCCTCTTGCTTTTTCTATGTAAATTGTATATGCAGGATGATGCCCTCAAGCCATTCCTGGTTTAAAACATTTTTAACTTTTTTTTAAGTCCTACATATCAGCTTACAATATCTCAGATCCTTTCCCAAAGTGGACTCTTCTAGTACCCATTCCCACCATATTTAACATGTTTATCATTTTAAAAATTGCAAGCATTTTTATCTTATTACAAAACTTGTGGTAGAAAGGTTGGTATATACAGAAAAGTCAAAAGGTGATAAAATTTATCTCTAATCAAATGCAGCAAAAGCAATTCTTTTTTTTTTAAGATTTTTATTTATTTATTTATGAGAGAGAGAGAGAGAGAGAGGCAAAGACACAAGAAGAGGGAGCAGCAAGCTTCATGGAGGAAACCTGATGCAGGACTCAATCCCAGGACTCCGAGATCACGCCCTGAGCCAAAGGGATTCAACCACTGAGCCACCGAGGCATCCCAAAAGCAATTGTCAGAGGGAAGTGCATAGTGATAAATGCTTACAATAAGAAAAAGGAAAGAGCTCAAATAAACAACCTAATCGTACACCTAAAGGAACTAGAAAAAGAACAAACTAAGCACAAAATTAGAAGAAAGAAAACCACAAAAAGCAAAAATGAATGAAATAGTGACTAAAATGACAAGGGAAAATACCAATAAAACTATGCTATTTTTTTTCTTTTCTTTTTTTTTTTTTTTTTTAATTTAAAGATTTATTCAGGGGCGCCTGGATGGCTCAGTCAGTTAAGCATCCATTCCGGCTCAGACCATGATCTCAGGGTCCTGAGATCGAGCCCCACATAAGGCTCCACACTCAGACTGGAGTCTGCTTCAGATTCTCTTTCCCTCTCCCTCCTGCTCTCTGTCTCAAATAAATAGATAAAAATGTTTTTAAAAAACCAAAATATTTATTCAGAAAGAGACAGTGTACAAGTACATGCAAATAGGGAGAGGGGCAGAGGGAGAAAACCTCCCTCAGAATTCCCGCTGAGCATGGAGCCCAATGCAGGGCTCTATGCCACCATTCAAGAGATTACCACCAGAGCCACAAACAGGAGTTGGATGCCCAACTGACTGAGCCACCCAGGTGCCCCAAGAACTGTTTTTTTTTTCCCAAAAAAATAAAAACAAAATAGACAAAACTTTAGATATACAAAAACAAGAGGACTCAAAAAAATTAAATTAGAAATGAAAGAGGAGCCATTACAACAGAAATACAAAGATCATAAGAGACTCCTATGAACAATTATACATCAACAAATTTGATAATAGAAGAGATTCCTGGAAATATACAACTTACCAAGAGTGAATCATATGAAATAGAATATTTGAATAGACCAATCACTGGTAAGGAGATTGAATGAAAAATCAAAAATCTCCCAAGAAACAAAAGTCTGGGATCAGATGGCTTAACTGGTGAATTCAACTAAACATTTAAAGTAAAATTAATGCCAGTCCTTTTCAAACTCTTCCAAAAAATAGAAGACGAGAGCAATACAGTTGACCCTTAAACAACACAGGTTTGAACTGGTGTGGATCCACTTATATGTGGATTTTTTTATAAATATACATGTACTATACCTGTATTTTATCTTCCTTACGATTCTCTTAATGACATTTCTTAATAATATTTTCTTAATAACATTTTCTTTTCAGGATGCCTGGGTGGCTCAGTGGTTGAGCGTCTGCCTTTGGCTCAGGGCATGATCCTGGAGTTCCAGGATTGAGCCCCACATCAGGTTTCCTGCAGGGAGCCTGCTTCTCATCTGCCTGTGTCTCTGCCTCTCTCTTTGTGTGTCTCTCATGAATGAATAAATAAATAAAATCTTTAAAAAAAAATAACATCTTTTCTCTTAGTTCATTATAAGAATATAGTATCTAAATATATATATATATATATATAGTATCTAATACATAAAATATACAAAACATGTCTTAGTTGACTATGTTATTGGTAAGGCTTGTAGTCAATAGTAGGCTATTAGTAGTTAATTAAGTGTTTGGGGAGCCACAAGTTATGCATGGATTTTTCAACTGCATGAGGTGCCAGTGCTTACAATCTCCACACTGTGTAAGAGTTAACTGTATTTCCAAAGACATTTTATGAGGCCAGCATTATGCTGACACCAAAACTGAATAAGGATGCTATAAGAGAGGATAATTATAGGCCAATATCCCTGATAAAGATTAATGTAAGACTGTCCACAAACTGAACAGAAATGAATTCAACAGTATCTTAAAAGAATCATACACCATGATCAATTGAGATTTGTTCAAGGGAAGCAAGGATGGTTCAACATCCATAAGTCATTCAACATGACACATCACTTAATAAAATGAAGGATAAAAATCATATGATAATCTCAATAGATGCAGAAAAAGCATTTAACAAAATTCAACATTCCGTTTTGATAACAACTGCCAACAGAATGAGTACAGAAGGAATATACCTCAACATGATAAAGGCAGTATATGACACATTCACAGCTTACATCATGCTAAATAGTAGAAAGCTGAAAACTTTTCTTCTAAGATCAGGAATAAAACAAGACTGCCAAAACTTGCCTTTTTTTTCTTCCCCCTTGTAAGGACCTAACTATTCTTACTTGGACGGTTCATCAGAGTTATTTTTGCAGTGAGCAATTATGATGAATGAGGTAATGTTCCCTATATACAAAGAGCCAATCTCATCTTTTTTATTTGACCTAGTACTAGAAAACCTGGTGAGAGCATCAGGGGAGCAAAAGAAATAAAAGGCATTCACATCAGAAAGGAAGAAATAAAACTGTATTTGCAGAAGTATTATCTATACAAAACCTTAAAGACTTCAGAAAAGAAACTGTGAGAATAAATGAATTCAATAAAATTACAAGATACATAATCAATATACAAAAATCTGCTATATTTCTATAAACTAACAATGCACTGTCAGAAAGCAAAATTAAGAGAACAGCTCCACTAAGAGTTGCATCAAAAAGAATAAAATCCCTAAGAATAAATTTAACCAGGAGGTGGAATATTAGTATAATGAATATTGTGACATTGATGAAAGAAACTGAATAAAGCACAAATGGATACTCTGCACATGGCTTAGAAGAATTAATATGTTAAAATATCCATACCGCTCAGAGCTATTTACAGATTCAATTAAATTTCTATCAAAAGTTCAATGGCATTTTTCATAGAAATAGAATATACAATCCTAAAATTTGTATGGAATCACAAAAGACCCCAAATAGCCAAAGCAACCTTGAGAAAGAAGAAAGCTAGAGGCATTACACTTCTAAATGTAAAAACGTATAACAAAGTGAGCCTCCTGGGTGTCCTGAGTGTCAAAAAACACTCACTCACATACACACATTTTTTATACATGAATCTATTCTGTAGAGAATACATTACTATAATAAGCATACTGTTACAGATCAATGTTTTTGTCCCTTCAAAACTCATATGTTTAAATCTTAATTCCCAAGGTAATGGTATTCCAGTGAGGCGATTAAGTTGTGAGGGTGGAGCCCTCATGAATGGGATAAGTGCCCTTATAAGAAAAGACTCCCAGGAACTTTCTCATTCCTCCTACTATGTAAAGACCCGTTAAGAAGATAGTAGTCTATGAACAATCACTAGCACCTTTATCTTGGACTTCCCAGTCTCCAGAACTGTGAGAAATAAATCTGTTGTTTATAAGTCACCAAGTCTATGGTATTTTTGTTGGAGCAGCTCAAACAGACTAAGACAGGTATTGATGGTATCCAATTTGCAAATGTACATTTTGAATAAATATATGCTTACCTTTCAGGAGACCTTTAATGATCCACAATTCTAACTGCCACTTGAAAATGCATGCTCTTGTTACAGGTCAAAGACAACTTCAGAGTTGGTACAACAAAGTTCTTCAAATACAAGTTGTGGTTGGCAAATAGGATGCAAAGAAGAAGGAAGAAACAGAGATCACCTGAGTTTGCTTCTGGCAAAGCACCAAATACCTAGAAAAATAAATAAAATAGCTTGAAACATTTCTATCCCACAAAGAACCCTAACCAAAACAAACCAGCAAAAGGCAAGCTGAAAAAAACTATGACATATAATTTTGGGCTTTTAGAAGACAACTGCTAATCTACTCCCTAATCACTTTTTCCATTATCTATTTTAACTTCTGGAAGAAAGGAAGTCATTTTATTATACTTAGAATGAATGGCATTATAATATAAAAATTTTTAAATCAAAACACCTCAATATAAAACAAATCACGTTAAAGTTCATTTCATTGAAATTACATAAAAATATTCAAATAATGAACACATTATTCTAATACATAGTAAAATACCAAGTATTAAAATTACATAAAATTTAAAAAATGGAAATTATATATTTGAAAACATGGAAAAAAAAATTCCATTGAAACGGATTCCACAGTATCAATAAAATGTAAAATTAGAATACAATGTATCAGTGTAACAAGTAAACATTATTTGTGAATTTATAATTAATTTCTATAGCTTTTCTGCATAGGGAAAAAGAAAAACACCTTTAGTATTCTTCCAAAACCATATCTGACATAACCTGTATGAAATCTGTAAGAATGACAACTGAATTTCTTAAACAGCTACCTAATTTAAGTAAAGAACCTCTTTTTTTTTTATTTTAAGAATTCATTTATTTATTCATGAGAGATATGGAGAGAGAGGCAGAGACATAGGCAGAGGGAGAAGCAGGCTCCCCATGGGGAGCCCAATGCAAGACTCGATCCCAGGACCCTGGGATCATGACTTGAACCAAAGGCAGACACTCAACTACTGAGCTACCCAGATGCCCAGTAAAGAACCTCTTAATAATAATAAGTTACCATATATTACCATCACTTTCCCCTAGATTTCATTCTATAATAATTTATCCCCCATAACCTGTTTGAACTTATTGGTGGCTCAGTATAAGTACAAAAGGACAAAAGTAATTAGGTAATATAATGTGAAATATAAATCAGTAACACAGAACTGAGAAATATTATAACATATAACAAACATATTGAGATTCAAAAGAAATTACTTAACACACCATTTAGCATCATGTGCTATTAAAACCAAATATAAGGTATGATTTCTAAAGAACAGGAATGAATGTGGAATTGATCTCTAGGCAGATTTCCAGAAACTTATATGCTCTTATATTGAATACAATTCATGTTTTCTTTGTTTGATAAAGAAAATGATTTAGTATATTCTGATGTATCATTTCCTTATTTCGACTTATAGTCTTACCTGAAAAGTTACCAACAACTCCTTTCTAAATTACATAATATACATGTGAAAAATACTTAAATATAGTCAACACTTCCTTGGACAATATTATAGCCACATGCTTTTTCTGTATGGTTAAGCTTAAAATTACTATACCACTAAAATAAAGTAAGTCTCTACTCTCATCTTTCCCTTGTAAAAACACAGACCATTTTTATTTTATGATGGCTCTTTAGAATGAAAGACATTCAAATATCTTTCAACTATTCCAACATATGTGTATTTGACAAATACATGTTTATATAACAGTTAATATACTGTCATACAATTGTGTCATACCCTTCAGAGAATGATGGCTATTTCTTCATGAAAAACTAACAATATAATCAATATACTGAGAAGTTATAATTTGTTTTGTTTCTAAATACATACTTTACACTCAGGTCAATTTTACATTTCTAACATTGTTTGGATCATAATTTACTTTCTTGCTCCAAAAGGATATATCCAATAAAATATCTCATTGGCATACTACCAGAAAAACCAAAAAGGCTACAAGGCAGAATTGGATAACACAGAGGGTTTATCTATACAGTAAGACTTTATGAAACTAGATTTCTTCAGTAATCTATAGGCAGAAAAAATGTTTACCATAGTCTCACTGAAAGGATATACCAGTTCTTTTTCTAGTTATTCTCTATGGAATTGCATAAATATTGAGAAATCTAGAAATAGATATACACATGCACATACAAAAATTATTGTCAGTGTATAAGTTACTGCTGCCCTGGGACTGCAATAATTTATGTAACATCTGTTTTCATATTTTTCTAATTTTTTTCCTAATTAACATGCATATTTAACGCATAAATGCTCAGACCACCTCTTTTTTCTGCTGACTGTGCCTCTTTATTTTTGAAGTTGTGCACTCCTAGGGAGAATTCAGCAGAGATGGAAACCAAAATCTTATTGAATGCACTAATTTTAAAATGTAAACAACAGTACTAAACCAACTTTCAAGAATATACTAAAGTCTTAAGAGTTTTCACAATAACAGTTCAATCTGCCAATAATAGTCACACAGTAACTTGAGGTCCAAATACCAGAAAGCAAATATAAGCTTAATTCCAAATTCTAATGTTATATTAATCTTCTTGATTTTTTAAAATTTTATAAAAGTTGAGACACCTACTAAAAATATCTATGATTAGTTGTTTTTGTAAGTTTTGTAGTATTTTTCAATTTTTATGCCTTAGGCAACTAACATATATGAACATATTCCATATCTTAAGCATCAAAAAGTATGTAATCAGCTATATGTTTTTGAATTGTAAACTTTAAATCCTGTGCAGATGTGAGGGGGAAAGGTTTTACTCTGAAGTGCATTCAAGTACAATCAACTTCTGTAAGCTCTTAATCTGTACTGGGAAATTCAAAATTCAAAATACTACTTATCTATATTTGTAATTGAAAAAGTAAAATTAGGAGTCAAACAAATGCTATAATAACTAAAGTATTCCCCAAAAACAATGTTTAATATGCCAACACTGACTCCATCTGTACTTACCTCACTTTAGAATTAAACGCTTTGTATTTTAATTGCCTAGTCAATGTATTTCAATCAGTCATTTATTATTTTTCATCTGGTGTCAGGCCCAATCCAGGCCTTTGTAAACCCTGAAATTCTCAACCCTCACAAAACTTACACTTTACGTAGGAAATCAGACAGTATCCAATAACAATGCAAATACATAACTGCAAACAGTGATAAATGCTATTAAAGATATGGTAAAGGATAAGACATGAGTTTTGTAATAGGAGACTTGACCTACCCAGAAATCAGCAAAGACCTAAAGAAAGTCTATTTAAGATGAGATCTGAAAAGTATGGGAAATGTCAGTCTAGGCATAACAAGTACTAAGGTCCAAAAGCATTAGGAGAAAAGCACATATTTCTAGGAGAGAAGCAGAGGGGCCAACTATAGAGGAAATATAAGTGAAACAAAATGGGGCAGAAATTATTAAGGCAACATTACTACAGGGTTTTAAATATAGGATGACAATAAATTATACATGAAAATTTATCAAATTTGGCTGGATTATGGTGAGGAGTAAGGTAGGTATGAGACAACAGTAGCTTAGACTAAAGTGATAGTGGTAAAGATGGGGAAGAAAAGGAAGAACAACATTTATGGGCAAGCAGTCAGAAGAATTTGGTGAAAGATTAGATTTTGTGGGGGATGAAGTTAAATAGCACTGATATAAGGAAACCTGGAAGATCAGTTGTTGGAACAAAGAGCCCCAGTTAGAATAGGACATATTATGGGATTACCCATTGGAGATGTCCTGTAGGTAGTTTAATGTAAAAATCTAGAGCTATTAATAGTCTGGAACTTTAAGAAAAGCCTGGGCTAGAATCAAATTTAGAATTTATTAGGGTATGGGTAGGGGAAAAAAAAAAAGATGCCTACATTGTTTTCCCATGCCCCCCCCAAAAATTCCATACACATGCTGTATCTTCCTTGTTTCTAGCTATCATGCCACATCGGAACAGAAAAACAACATACTTCATAATGTGACAAACTCATTTAGTCTGTGACTGATTAACTCCATAAGGCATATTTGCCTTAAGTTACTAAATAATAGTCATCATTTATTGTAATGCCTATTCAGGATCAAAACTACTAAAAATATGCTGAAGCATTCTAAAAACATACATTAGATCATTAACCCTCCAAAAACCTTAGAATTTAACAACTACTGAGCCTACTTTTCAGATAGGGATACTGAAGTTTAGGGAAGTATTAAAATTGCTAGTAAAGCCAGTAAGTGATAGGGCACACTTCCAACCCAAGCATACCTGAAACCACAGCCCATTTTCTTACCACTAAAAAGGAAGGTTATGTCAAAGTCTGGTCTTTAAAATAATTAACCTCAGTTTCAATCCTGGCCCCAGAAGACCACTTAAGTTCTCCTGTATTTCTCCTCACCTGCAATTCCTACCTTGCTAGGAAATACTGACATTTTAGGGAATATATAAAAGCCTTCTTAACAGTCCACTGGGTTGTGCATCACCATTAACATGATCTGTTCCTTCACCATAGGAGATCCAGTTGAGAAAGAACTTAAAGTAGAAACTAAGGCTGACACTGAAAGCTTTGAAAATTTCCACAATATAGGGCATGGCAGGTCATCAGGAATAGTACCCCAGCTTACCCCTATTCTTCCCCTAATGGAGGAAGAATAGTTTCCATCAAAAAAGCAAAGAGCCAATTTCCAACAAGCTATAGGCAAAGAGTTCAGCAATAGTTCTAAAACTATAGAGTGCATAAAAATCACCTAAGCGGCTTCTTAAAATGGAGATTCTCAGGCATCCTCTCAAGGATTCTGATAGAGAATTGAAATAGATGACCCTTTAAGTTTTCTAAAAGATATCTACCTACGACCACTTTCCATTCTTCAGGCACATAATTTTAAAATTATTTGTTGAACATATATATTACTGCATTGAGTTCCAATGAAATTGTACCCAACTTGGGGCCCCTGGGAAAGCTCAGTCAGTTAAGCATCTGACTCTTGATTTCAGCTCAGGTCACGATCTCAGGGTCATGAGATCAAGCCCCATGTCAGGCTCTGCCCTAGGCATGGAGCCTGCTTAAGATTCTCTTTCTCCCCTTTCTCTCTACCCCTCCCCCTCCTAAAAAAATAAATAAATAAATAAATAAATTGTACCCAACTTAATACAAACATTTCAGATATTTTTCTTAACAACTACTGTCAAGGTCCTTGCCAATGGAAAGAGGGATAATTAAACAAAAACAGTTTTAACTACACATAAAACGCCTCCATCAAAACGGATTTTCCTTAATATAGATTTTAATCTTATGATTAAAACAAAGTCATCTAGAGATATATATGTCAAAAGACCATAGGAATGTTTAAGGGAGATGAATGATTCATAAAGAAATTTTTTTTAAAGATTTCATTTATTTATTTATGAGAGACACACACAGAGAGAGAGAGAGAGGTAGAGACACAGGCAGAAGAAGAAGCAGGCTCCATGCAGGGAGCCCGATGTGGAACTTGATCCCGGGACTCCAGGATCACACCCTGGGCCGAAGGCAGATGCTTAACTGCTGAGCCACCCGGGTGTCCCCATAAAGAAAATTTTATCACAAAAGTTAACCTTTGGTCAAAAAATATATATTGTTAATTAGAGAATCTTGTAAATATATAAGAAGGCCTAATACAGTAACAGTTATTCAAAAAATGGATTAAAAGATTACATACAACTCTTCTCATGACACTACTGGATGCATAGATGCTAACATACACTGGTACCAAAGAAGCATTCAGGAAAGAAAATGTCTACTCTATTTCCAGACACTTCAGATCACTTAAAAACTAATGTCTATCTTTCCTTCTACTTGAACCACACTGTCAGTACAGAAACATACATTCCAGTCACTGTCGGGGCAGCACCCATCTACCTGATCTACTGGTGTACTAAGTTAGGGCTGCCTTAACACCATTCTAGTGACTAAATCCCAAAACTCCAAACTTTCATCCAAGTTTAAATGAATTTAATTTTTTTAAATTTTGAGATTTCAAGATAGATGTTGTTCTTTCAGGGTTTATCTGTGAAGCTAAATAAAGGGAGTTAAAATTTAAAGTTTATTACATATTATCTCCTTGAATTT
Organism: Vulpes vulpes; assembly: GCF_048418805.1. Lineage (NCBI taxonomy): Eukaryota > Metazoa > Chordata > Mammalia > Carnivora > Canidae > Vulpes > Vulpes vulpes. The sequence goes on along the minus strand of NC_132790.1, from coordinate 75,941,741 downwards.
TTATGAATCAAAGAAAATACCCACTCAGGTTTTTCTTTTAGATCCTGTGACTTACATTAGGACCATGATAGGGAATAGAAAGCTAAAGATAATAAAAGTTGTTTGAAGAACTTCAGTAACAATAACATCAGTACTACACTGTGATGCTGATATTTACATGGTACACATTTAATGCCTCCTCACCTCCACCCTAACTGTGCCCCCCCAAAATAGCTAAGAGGAGCCTAAGCACACTAACTTGCCCAAGATCTCACCATTAACAAATGGTAAAGCTGAGATTTGAAGTCATGTGATCTGAACCCAGAGTCCATATGACCATTACTCTATGCATGAACTCCCTTAACTTCATAAACCTTTATGCAGCCAACAATCCCAAAGTACTGACACAATATAAATCTGTCTTTTTGACTTTTATGTTAAATGAAATGCTTCCATGTTGTCCTAATAAATAAACTGTATCTTCACTTCCTAAATGACTCTTCATCTTAAAATAGTATTTAACATTATTTTCTCTCAACAGTCATGCTCATTTTCACTAATCACAATCAGTACTAAGTTAGAGCCCATACTACCAGAAGTTCCAAGCAAAACAGAAACCAATGTATGTATAATGCAAGAAGATACTTTTCTGGGATTTAAAGATTATATCTTCTACTATATTTCTCTTAGTTCCAACAAGATAACCTCTCTTCCCTACATCCTGGTTCCATTTAGGATCCATTTAGAATCAAGCTCTAAATACCAAGTTCAAATTAGCTTAAGAATAAGAAACAGATCATTCTCCGTCTCGCTATTTAAATAAACCAAAATAAGCCCCGTAAATTGTTAGAGTCGCTTTGGGCAATTGTTCATTCTAGTCTTGAAGATCGATCTAAATGCCCTGGGAAAAGTTAGAAAACTCCAGAAACTGGTTTCCCTAAGAAAGCTGCAGATTCAACCTGACTCCTTGAGATGAAAAAATCCCCTTAAGCTTTAGTTTTTGTCCATTATCTGTGGCAGACATAAAACAAGGAACTTTTTTAAAGATTTTTATTTATTCATTTATGAGAGACAGACATAGGCAGAGGGAGAAGCAGGCTCCATGCAGGGAGCCTGATGTGGGACTCCATCCCAGGACTCTGGGATCATATCCTGAGCCCAAGGGAAGACGCTCAACCACTGAGTCACCCAAGCGTCCTGGCAAGGAACTTTTCAAAGTACACATCCTTCCACAGTACAGTAAGCAAATAAGCATATTTGTAATTAAAGTGTTACCTTCTTTTAAGTATGTTCCTGTAACATTCATCCTGTAAGATGAAAATAAGATTTTTGAAGAAATTATTTTAAACAGGCTGAAAGTTTAAGCATTGTCCATAATTTTATTTTGTACTCTAAATTCTCAGTTCCAGACTAATTAAATTATTCTCCATCTCATTAACTACTCCTCCTTATGTTATTCCATTTGTTCCAGAGTTCCTTTTTTTAATCTGTTGCCTTTTTTATAACATTACCTGACTGTCACCTTTTATACAATAAACACTGTAATTTATCTTGTTCAAACTTTGCAAAAAGAAAAACTCAAACCATACTTGATTACACTGGAGGAAAGTCTATGAAAGTAGTCACTGTCTCAAGTTATTCTAGAATATCGAGGAAGCCTTAGTTCTCAGAAAACAGAAGTGGACAAACCTAATTATAACCAGAAATAGAACAGACAATAAGCTCTACAAAGGACTCAATTACTGAAGATATATTTTCACTGCTTTATGGCTCTTGACTTTTCCTTCACTTACTTTACTACCAAACTACTATTCCTTTATTGATCTCACTATCAGCTCCTTCTCAAAAAGAAATAAAGGAAATTTAAATTGGATAATGTTGCTGATCATTAGCAGCATTGAAAACAGCTGAATCAATTATTAGGCATACAATGAGTCAGAAAGAGAATTCCAATGGTGATGTAGAGTACTAACAAAGAAACTAGCATAGTAGCTTTAGAAAGGGAGGACTAAGACAAAAGAATATGAGAAAAAATGGTGGTACCTAGACATAGTTATGAAAGAAGAGAAATAGATTTAGTAAATTTTCAAGGTTTCTAATTTGAGATAGGCAGATTATGTGTGCTATGAAAGAACTACAAAAAGGTAGGAGGAGAAGGGGTAAGAATAAAGCTAAGAGAAAAAGCACATACTATATCCCTTTATATATATATACATGGCTATCTCAGCATCCTGCACCCCAAAAACGTATGTTGAAGATAAAAGAAAAAACAAATAAAGGATCTCAATTTTATTTTTGCTAACTTTTATAACATTAATCCGAATTTAATTTGCCTACTAAATTGAAGTTTCTGAACTCACAACGAATTGAATAATTACATGAGACTCTTTTTTTCTCTTTCTTTCTGGCTCCCCCCCCCCCCCCCCCCATTTTCCTTGGTTCTAAATAATACTGCTGGAAGCCTAGAAGTACCTCCAATTAAGTAGTCTCTTCAAAAAGCTGCCAAATTGTAGTCTCTATGATTCACCTAATATCTTACTTTGAGCTTCTAACAGGTACAAATATTATAGCAGAATTTTAAAGTTTGCATTAAGTTACTTGTTTACTAGGTTTGAAACTAAGACTCCAACAATATAAATACAAGATACCACATGTATTAGAGCTCAATAAAACAGCAGTAAATTAATTTACATTACTAATGTCATTTACTTTTGCTACTCAGAAGGATAACTTTTTAAATGTATTCTTCAAACCATGATACTGGGGTGGGAGTGAGGATGCCTGGAAGATGTCCTAAAAGAAAGATTCTTCTTTGTATTTTAAAAATGTCATTTAATTCCCATAATAACCATATGAAAAAAATCTTATAATCATTATTCTTACTTGTACAGATGAAGAAATATAGGCGTTGTTAAATCAATTTATTTCATATCACACAGTTAATAAATAGTACTTAAAATCAAGTCTGTAACATTCCACAAGCCATGTCCTTTACACAACATCACAATGCCTTCAAGTATACCTATGAGTGATATAAGTCAAAATCATGTGATGAATTACAGTGATTCCTTTATCTCTACCTTACTAAAGTAACTCAAAAACGTACCATCAAAAGTGAAGTCTGTATCCCCTATAACCATGGACTACTGAAATCTGTGATTTCAGGGACTCAGACATCAGTTTCTCTCACTGAAATATACAATCTCTTGTATTCAGGAAACAAAAGAAATCTCTCAAGCTCTGTGCTTCACTGATAGGCACTGATTTAAGATTAAATTTTCTAAAACAACAAAAATTCCTAATTTTCAAAATGTAACCTTGACAGACTATCCATACATGTATTATTGCAAATCAGAATTTTTTTTTTTTTTTTTTTTTTTTTTTTTTTTTGCAAATCAAACTTTTTAAAAGGCATCCCTTCTCAAAAATCCCTAAAGCTGGTGTACAGCTTGAACAAAGACAAAATACATCTTAAGCCTCATTAGTATAAATGTTCAATGAATATAGATAAACCCCAGAATAAATCCTCAAATACAAATTATCATACTTAGAATAAATGATAACAAAACTAGAAAACTCAGATCTACGGCCTATCTCCACCTCAGCTTCAGAGTTGATATAACCAATTAATAAGGGTTCCAAAGAAATTATTAAAATACTTCCTTAAAGGCAATTCCAGAATTTCCCTATGAAGAACGTGTCACACTCTTGACAGAGGGCTAGATTTGTTTTGACACAGAGTTTCTCAGTCAGACATGTTTAAAATGAGACAGAAAGTTTCAGACTAAGCTACTTCTGGCAGCTCTTAAAGGAATAACGTTCACCAGAAAACAGAGCTCACTGGTAATAAGATTCAACCATGTATATATTATGTTCTGTATAAGTTACTTTTGGGAAATAGACTGGTAAAATCATTTTCTCAAGTATGAGAATTAAAAAAACGCGAAGTTCAAAAAATACCATAGTGTCTTTTCATTTGACTAGAATTATTCTCATTTGACCCTCCATAGCTTACTCTATTTTGGGCTGTATTTAACCAAGATTTGGTGCATAGAAACCAATTAACATAAGTTTATTATTTCCTAAGAGCAATATATTTGGTTCAACTTAGTCTCAGATTTCCACATACCCAAAACATCCATTTTTTTAAAGATTTTATTTATTTTTTTATGAGAGACACAGAGAGGGAGGGAGGGAGGGGGAGAGAGAGAGAGAGAGAGAGAGAGAGAAGCAGGCTCCATTCAGGGAGCCTGATGTGAGACTCAATCCCGGGACTCCAGGATCACGTCCTGAGCCACAGGCAGGCACTTAACTGCTGAGCCACCCAAGTGTCCCTCAAAACATCCATCTTTAGATTGATAGTATTCTTCAAGGTTACAATTCAAGATGGTGGGTAGTAAATTCCTGAACTCACCTATTTTCACAGACATAACAATTTACAACAGTATTTGAAATAACTCCCTGTAAAGGGGGCCTAGATAGTGAATGAAAACAGCCTCCACAATATGGGAAAACACCAAGATGGGTAGAAGAAGCAGAGATAAAATCTCGCTAAGTAATAAACCACACCCCAGGTATGGTGCTCCATAGACACTTGAGATTGTGGAACTTCTTTTGGAGCAGGGAAAGATTTAAGCTCCACATCATGCACGCCAACCCTAATATCCTGCACAGGAGAGAGAAGATTAAATGCCTGGCTTTGAAAACCAGAAGGGAGTATATCAGGAAAACTACAGAACTAGAAGGAAAGGAAAACTCACTTTTAAAGGGCTCACACACAGACTTACTGAATCGAGAAACCAATGCAAAAACACCAGATCCAAAAAAAGTTCACAAAACAGAGGTAAAGGAAATCTACTTATCACCCTTGGAACAAGCGCCAGAAAGGCAAGAGGCAGGTGGGCCACATTCTAGATATTTTTGCTAGTTCTTCAGCCATGGTGATCCCAACATTGGAAAGTGCCATTTTGGAATCCTCCCTCAAGATGGTTAACGCCAGGGGGAATGTCCCACTAAGAGCCCCACACAACCCAGCATCTCAGCTAGCACTTGCAGGACAATGCGCAGCAATGTGCCTATAGCAGTTGCATCCCTGCCACAACAGGAGGGTACACAAAGCCCACACAGGGAATACCCTCTGGAACATCAGGCTCTGATGGCCAGGGGAGATCAGATTTCTGGGCCCCACAGAACAACTCCTACTTAAGGAATTGGGCCCCACAGAATAACTCCTACCGCTCCTTCAAAACCAAGAGATGTAGCTGAACTATCTAAATCACAAAAACCAATAGAATGCTGCGCAAAAAAGAGAAGAATACATTCCAAACAAAAGAACAAAACAAAATCTTAGAAAAAGAAAGAAACAAACTGGGAGATGGGCAACCCATCCAATAAAGAATTTAAAATAATGGTCATAAAGACGTTTACCAAACTCATGAAAGGATGAACATCAACAGAGATAGAAAAGATATCCATACCAAGACACAGTATAACTAAAGTGTCAAAAACTAAAGACAATCTTTTTTTTTTTTTTAAGATTTATTTATTTTAAGGAGAGACAGCGCAGACAAGCACAGGGAGGAGTGGAGGGGGAGAGAGAGGAAGAGAGAACCTTGAGCAGATTCCCTGCTGAGCGTGGAGCCCTACACAGGGCTAAATCCCATGACTCAGAGATTATGACCTAAGTCGAAATCAAGAGTTGGACACTTAACTGACTGTGCCACCCAGGAAAACCAAAGATAAAGACGATTCTAAAAGCAGCAGGAAAAGGCAATTAGTTATACATAAGAGACTCCCCACAAGATTATCAACTAATTTTTCAGCAGAAATTTTACAGGTCTGAAGAGAGTAGGCATGATATACTTAAAGTGCTAAAAAGTGGGGGGGGGGGGGGGGGGGGCTGGGTGGCTCAGTCGGTTAAGCATCTGCTGTCAGCTCAGGTCATGATCCCAGGGTCCTGGGATCCAGCCCCATGTCCAGCTCCCTGATCACCGGGGAGCCTGCTTCCCCCTCTTCCTCAGCTTGCCACTCCTCCTGCTTGGGCACACACTCTCTCTCTCTCTCTCTCTCTGTCTAATAAATAAATAAAATCTTAAAAGGGGGCAGGGAGGGGCACACGGGTGGCTCAGTGGTTAAGCATCTACCTTTGGCTCAGGTCATGATCCTGGGGTCCTGGGATCAACTCCCACATCAGGCTGCCCATAGGGAGCCTCCTCTGCCTATGTCTCTGCCTCTCTCTGTGCCTCTCATGAAAAAATTTTAAAAATCTTCAAAAAAAAAAAAAAAACTTTAAATAAATCAAGCGCTGAAAAGGAAACAACTTACCACTGAGGATACTCTCTGAGCAAGGTTATCATTTAGAATTGAAGAGTTTATAAAGTTTACAGATTCCCAAATAAGAAAAACCTAAGAGTTCATCACCACTAAACAGCTTTACAAGAAATATTAAAATGTTAAAAGGACTTCGTTAAGCACAAAAGAAAAGGCCATAACTAAAAAATAAAAGAAAATATATGAAAGAAAAAAAAACTCACTGGTACAGGCAAACATATAGAAAAAGTAGTGGATTGACCACTTATTAAGCTAGTATGAAGATTAAAAAAAAAAGTAGTAAAATCACCTAAATCTACAATAATGAGTTAAGGGATACATTAAATAAAAAGACATAAAATAAGATGTCAAAAACAAAACACAGTGAAAGAAAAGAATAAAAGTGTAGTGCTTTCAGAATGTGTTAGAATTTAAACCACCAACTTAAAATAGATAGCTATATACATAGGTTGTTATATATGAGCCTCATGACAACCACAAACCAAAAAAAAACGTATGATACACAAAAAATAAAGAGAAAGGAATCCAAAAATAACAATAAAAAAGTCAACAAATCACAATGAAGAAAACAAAAGAGAACAGAAAACTACAAAACCAACAGAAAACCATTAACAAAAGGCAAATAAATACGTATCTATCAATAATTATTTTCCATGTAAAAGGACTAAATTCTCCAATAAAAAGATATAAGTGATTAAATGGATTCAAAAAATAAGATCTATCTATATACAGCCTACAGGAGATTCTGGATCTAAAGATACACAGACTGAAAAATAAAAGGGGGGAAAAAAGATATTCCATGCAAATGGAAATGAAAAGAAAGCTGGGGTAGCAATACCTAACATCAGACAAAATGAGAGGAGCAATATTTGTATCAGACAAAATGAACTTTAAAACAAAGGCTATAAAGGGAAACAAGCAGATTATGTAATTACAAAGGGATCAATCATATAAAAAAATAGATAAAATACATGTAAATATTTATGCAGAAGTCATAGGAGAATCTAAATATAAAGCAAATATTGGTAGACACAAAGGGAGAAATTGACAGTAATATAGTAACAGTAGGGGATTTTACCAGCCCACTTATATTAATGAATACATCATCCAGACCTTGAACAACACATTAGACCATGTATACTAAACAGATACATATGGAACATTCCATCCCAAACCAGCAGGATATATATTCTTCTCAAGTACATATGGAACATTTTCCAGAATATTATCATGTTAAGCCACAAAAGAAGTCGCAAGTCTAATTTTAAAAAGACTGATCTTTTCCAACCACAATCATCTGAAACTAGGAATCAACTACAGGAAGAAAACTAGAAAAAACACAACACATGGAGACTGAACAATATGCTACTAAACAACCAATGAGTCAATAAAGAAATCAAAGAGGAAATCAAAAAAATATCTTAAGACAGCTGAAAATGGAAACACACTGCTCCAAAATCAATAGGACACAGCAAGAGCAATTTTAAGGAGGGAGTTTCTAGCAATACAAGCCCACCTCAATAAATAAGAAAAACCTAAAATAAACAACCTGACCTTACACCTAAAGGAACTAGAAAAAGAAACAAAGTCTAAAGTTAGTAGAAGGAAGGAAATAATAAAGATCAGAATGAAAATAGAGAATAAAAATGGGTAGAGACTTCAAAAAGGTAAAAAAGATTAATGAAACTAAAAGCTAGTTCTTTGAAAAGATAAACAAAACTGATAAACCTTTAGTAAGACTCATCAAAAAAAAAAAAAAAAAAGGAAAGGGGATGCAAATAAATAAAATCAGAAATGAAAGAGGAGAAATTACAACCAATGCCACAGAAATATAAAGGACCATATTAGTATGAAAATTTAGATAGCAAAAATTTGGACAACCTAGAAAAAAATGGATGCATTCCTAGAAATACAATCTTTTAAGACTGAATGAGAAAGAAACTGAAAATCTGAAAGAAACTGAAAATTACTTACTAGTAAGGATACTGGATGAATAATCAAAAAATACCCAACAAAGAAAAGTCCAGAACCAGACAACTTTCACAGGTGAATTTTACAAAACATTTATAGAAGAATTAATATCTATCTTTCTCACACTATCCTAAAAAACTGAAGAGAAAGGAATTCGTTCAAGCTCATTTTACAAGACCAGCATTACCATGTCCTAAACCAAAGACACTACAAAAAAGAAAATTGCAGGCCAATATTGCTAATGAACATAGATGCAAAAATCCTCAACAAAACATTAGCAAGCCAAATTTGACAATACAATTAAAGGATCATATACCGTGATCAAATGGGATATATTGCAGGGATCTAAGAATGGTTCAACATCCACAAATTAATCAATGTGCTACAATGCATTAACAAAAGGAAGGATAAATAACATATGATCATCTCAAAAGATGTAAAAAAAAGAAAAAAGCATTTCACTTAATTCAACATCCATTTATGATAAAATCTCTTAGCAAAGTGAGTACAGAGGGAATGTACTTCAGCATCATAGAGGCCACATATGACAAGGTAAAAGCTAACATTTTATTCAATGATGAAAAACTGAAACTTTTTCCTGTAGATCAAGAATAAGACAAGGATGTCCACTTCCAACACTTTAATTCAACATAGTGTTGGACATAGCAGCCATAGCAATCAGACAAGAAAAAAAAATAAAAGGCATCTAAATTGGAACAGAAGAAGTAAAACATACTGTTCACTGATGAAATGACACTATAAATAGACATCCTTAAAGCCTCTACCCAAAGACTATTGGACTAAATGAATTCAGTAAAGTTGCAAGGGACAAAAATCAACATAACAGAGACCTGTTTCATCTTCTATACACTAATGACAAACTATAAGAGAAATTAAGAAAACAATTCCATTTACAATTGCATTAAAAAGAGTAGATAGGAATAAATTTAACCAAGGAAGTGAAAGGCTTCTATATTGAAAACTGTATGATGATGAAAAAAAATTGAAGACACACAAAGAAATGTAAAGATACAGTATGTTTATGGATTGGAAGAATTCATATTGTTAAAGTGTCCATACTATCCAAAGCAATCTACAGATTCAATGCAAATCATATCAAAATTACAGTGGCATTTTTCACAGAAAGAACAAATTATCCTAAAATTTGTATGGAACAACAAAAGACCCCAAAATGGCCAAAAAGAACTTGAGAAAGAAGAACAAAGATGAAGATATGCTCCTTAATTTCAAACTATACTGCAAAGCTATACTACTAACTATATTACTAATCAAAATAGTATAATACTGGCATAAAAACAGAAACACAGCTCAATGGAATAGAAGAGATAGCCCAAATATAACCCCATACTCATATGGTCAATTAGTCTATAACAAAGGAGACAAGAATGTACTGTGGGGAAAAGACAGTCTCTTCAATAAACAGTGCCAGTAAAACTGGACAGCTGCATGAAAAAAATAAAACTGGACCACTCTCTTACACCATAAACAAAATTCAACTCAAAATGGATTAAAGACATGAACGGGGACACCGGGGTGGATAAGTAGTTGAACATTTGCCTTTGACTCAGGTTGTGATCCTGGGGTCCAGGGATCAACTGCTGCATCAGGATCCCCGCAGGGAGCCTGCTTCTTCCTCTGCCTATGTCTCTGCCTCTCTCCTTTCTGCCTCTCATGAATAAATAAAATCTTTTAAAAAATAAGAAGATATAAATGGAAGACCTGAAAGCATAAAACTCCTAAAAGAAAACAGGCAGTAAAGCTCACTGACATTCACCTTAGCCATATTTTTTATCTGTCCCCTCAGGCAAGGACAACAAAAGTAAAAATAAACAAATGGGATAACATCAAGCTAGATAGCTTTTGTACAACAAAGAAAACCATCATCAAAAGAAAATGCAACCTCCTCAACAGGAGAAGTTACCTGCAATAATATATCCAATAAGGGATTAACCACCAAAATACATAAAGTCTAAAAACCCAATATCAAGAAACAATCCAATTTAAAAATGGACAGAGGACCAGAATACACATTTTTTCAAAGTAGACATACAGATGACCAAAAAAGCACAGATGGCCAAAAAACATTGAAAAGATGCTCAATATGACTAACCATCATGGAAATGCAAATCAAAACCACAATGAGATATCATCTCACACCTGTCACAATAGCTAGTATCAAAAAGACATAACAAGTGTAACAAGTGTTGGTGAGGATGTGGAGAAAAAAGAACCTTTATGCACCACTGGTGGGAATGTAAAGTGGCTCTGCCACAATAGAAAACAATATGAAAGTTCTTCAAAAAATTAAAAGTAGAGGACTACCATACAATCCAAGCAATTTTACTTCTAGATATTCACCCAAAAAAGTGAAAATATTAATTTGAAAAGACGTATGCACCCCTATGTTCACAGCAGCATTATTTATAATAGTTAAGATATGGAAGCAGCCTACAAGTGCACTGACAGATTAATGGATAAAGAAGATGTGGTGTATACACACATACAAAATAAAAAGAAAGAAAGAAAGAAAAAGAAAGAAAGAAAGAAAGAAAGAAAGAAAGAAAGAAAGAAAGAAAGAAAGAAAGAAAAGAAAGAAATCTTATCATTTGCAACAATATGGATGGACCTCAAGGGTTTTATGCTAAGTGAAATAAATCAGATGGAGAAAGACAAACACCATATGACTTCATATATATGTGGAAAATAAAAAGTACAAATGAACACACAAAAACAAAACAGAAACAGACTCAGATACAGAAAACAAACTGATGGTTGCCAGAGTTGAGGGGGTGGAGCTGGAGGGATGAACTAAATAGGTGAAGGGGATTAAGAGGTACAATCTTTCAATTATAAAATAAAAACAGGATGTAATTAAGATACAGCATAGGGAATACAGTTACTAACATTGTAACATCTTTGTATGGTGACAAATGATAACTGTGGTGACCATTTCAGAATGTATATAAATATCAAATCACTATGTTATACACCTGAAATTAATAATACTATGTCAATTATTCTTCAATAAAAAACAACCATCACCTAAGTGTGTCTTTGCATGACTGACTCATTAACTTGGCTTTTTAAAGGAGTCAAGCTCTTAAGGCACCTGGGTGGCCCAGTCAGTTGAGTATCTGACTCCTGATTTCAGCTCAGGTTGTAATCTCGGGGTTGTGGGATCAAGCCCCAAGTCAGGCACTGCACTCACTGCAGAGTTCCTCTCCCTCTATCTCCGCCCCCACCCCCACACACCTCACTCACTCACTCTCTCCTTCTCTCTCAAATAAAATCTTAAAAAAAAAAAAAAAGAAAAAGAGGCAAGCTCTTAAACCACAACAGTAATAATCACAGAATACTAAGTACTTTTATAAAATCACATAATCCAAACACACAAACTCTAAGTACCATGTATATCAGAAAATCCTAAAACTTTTTGGGACTTCAAGTCTCAGTAAATCTCAAATATAAGTAATATACTGAATTACATGTACAAAAGTATCTCATTTTTACTAACCAAAACTCTCCTCAACAGCACTTCTCATTTTTAGAACTTAAAAGTACCATTTTAATCATCCCACAAAGTTTAAATTATATCCAGAAGAGTTTGTCTGGACAGGAAAACAGGACAAAATATATTCAAAAAGGAAAAAGGAGATAATCTTTCAGTAACCAGAATACTTGACCATGTAAGAAAACAAAATTCACCATATGCAAGGTTTCATCTTATCAACTTCTAGGATTAAAGATCAGAAAAGTGTACTTCATTTTGGGGAAGGGTAACAGTAAATATTAAATGTATATATTAACATGCTCAATTGTTTTGTTTTTTTTTAATTTTTTTTTTATTTATTTATGATAGTCACAGAGAGAGAGAGAGAGAGGCAGAGACACAGGCAGAGGGAGAAGCAGGCTCCATGCACCGGGAGCCTGATGTGGGATTCGATCCCGGGTCTCCAGGATTGCGCCCTGGGCCAAAGGCAGGCGCCAAACCGCTGCGCCACCCAGGGATCCCCTAACATGCTCAATTGTGACAAACAAATCTTGTCAGAATTCTAAGAGTTAAGCAAAACGAATAAAGGGCTTTGTTAACTTCCAATAATGCAAAACAGAAATTATATTTATCCTTTGTGTAATAATAGATGTTTTCATGATACTGAGTAGACTTTTTTCACACAAAGATCACTCACCAGATTATCGTGACTACTGTATCAAACTCTGAGAAACTGATAAATCATGTAAGCTTGCTCTAGTTCTAGGTACATTTACCTTATGAGTTTCTCTTCTAAATTGTGATAAACTAAAACACAAGAAAAACAGGCCTCTTATCTCATCACTACTCTACTGCCCACCTCCCTGCCCCTGACACCATGAAGTCAAACTCCTTGGTATAGTCTAATTTTCCCCAGATGTTCTTACTTTATTACTATTTACTCAAATCTTCAATTACTTATAATATGTGGAACATGAGAATATTATAATTAATGTAATGCAAAATAAGGGGCTGATACAGTATTTTAGTAAGGAAAACTATGATTACTGTTTATTAATTTGCATGGAAATCTTTTAAGGGATTTATCTATTTATTTTCTATTTATCTATTTATTTATTTATTTGAAAGAAAACAAATAGGGTGGAGGTGCAGAGGGAGAAACAGACTCCCCACTGAGCAGGGAGACTGATGCAGACAGGGCTCGATCCCCAGACCCTGAGATGATGACCTGAACCCAAGGCAGACACTTAACTGATTGAACCATCCAGGTGCCCCTATATGGAAAATTTATATAACTTTAATATGAAAATGAAATAAAATAATTAGCACAAGAAATATTTAATATAATTAGATATGAAAGAATGTCTGTTAGAAAAGTTAATCATAGCCCTTTATTTTAGTAAACCTTCATGAGAGTTCAGAACTCATACATTTAAAAACTCTTTTTCTTAAAACCCAAATATACACTGATAAATAGGTCACTTTTATACTGAATAAAAACAACAACAAAAAAGCCAAAACTCGCAAATCATATCAGGGCCCCGAAAGAAGGATCCCAATACACACCAATAGCTTCAGATAAAACAGGAAATTCCAACTCTGACAACATAATAGGAAAGTGAGTAAAAATGGCTTAATCAAATTCCCTCCAACAGTTAATTCAATTTTATGGAAGAGAATGGTTGCCCATGCAAAACCTGCCAAAGCTATTAGATTAAAATCAAGTATTTTCCAGAATATCTTTCTGAAATGAAATACACAGATAATATCCCAGAGAAAAGAAGTGATCTAAATAAACAGGTAATTATTTAAAAATATGTTAAAAAAAAAAAAAAAACCTACATCATTATTTGCAAGAAATTTGAGTATTATTAGATTAAGGTAATTTATAACCTATTAATACAGACTGTAATTTAAAATATTTTCTCAATAACATCTAGTGTGTGCTACAAAAAATTCCATGTATGATAGCGAATAAAAATGGAATATAAATTTAATCTACTTGGAAGTTTTACATAATTACCTGTGGTCACCTGTAAAATCCCTCCAGCTACACTTTTACTTGGAACTCTATATAATTTGAAATCACATTATTAATCTTTCTATATCTAACTATATTTGAAATCTGCAGTTATCAAAGATTATGAAGGCAAAGAAATCAAGGTTGATCAAATACACACATACACAAACTACACTACATTTGCAAATTCATAGCTGACCCTCTCAGTCCCCAATTCAGTTTCATTCCTGCTGACTTCTGAAGAGCTGCCATCAGTACCACAACCTACAGGATTCAGAATAGGACCTGGTGTAACCAAAGAGAAAAAAGACTTCTCATTTCTTGGAGAAGAAACTAATAGTCTTTTTGTTTACGAAATTTAATGGGAATTTCCTGTTACTAAAATACTGTATATTATGCAACCCATTAGGAGCAAAACTATAACATCATTTCAATAGACTCAGAAAATAATATTTCTGTAATATTCAACAGCATTAATGCATTTAAAAATTAAATGCAAATTTTACCTAGAAAAAGTGATGAAGTGAATGGAATGCATCTCTCCAAAAATCTACAGCAAACATAATACATAATGGTGGCACATCACAAGCACTGCCCTTTAAAAAAGAGTAAGACACAGGTGACCACTATCACCACTTTTACTCGACTGTACTAAAATTTCAAGATAGAACAGTAAAACAAAAGGCATAATGAGTAAAAAAAAAAAAAAAAAAAAAAGAAAAGAAAAAAAAAGAAAGGAGGAAAAACAAACTTTTCATTTCTTTCAGATATATCGGTCAAGAGATCCAGGAGGATCTACAGCCATTTTATAAAATTTTAAGAGAATTTAGAATGTCTTCTGGATATATACAAAAATAAGGTTTTTTGCTTTTGATTAATATGTCTACTTTCCCTAATCCATGATTCTCTTTCCTTTTTTGTGTGTTCTTATGTTCGCTTAAGTCCTCATTAATGGAGTTGTCAATGAGAACTACACTATATATTAAATGTCAAGGGTTACCAATGGGATAATGTGCCTCCCTTCTCGGATCTGTTACATTTTCATTGCTTTCTATTCTTAGACCAAATTACTCCCTGTAATTAAAATATCCTTTTCAGTTGCTGGTCTTTGGCCACATCATCAGAGTTGGCCAATATCTCTAAGTATATCCTAAAATGTCTCCAATATATCCTATTTCTTTCCTATATCAGAATCAACCAGTCACAACTTCTTATTCCCAGCAAAAAAAAAAAAAAAAAAAAAAAAAAGGTTCAATTTACTTAAAGAATCATTTTGCAACTGCCAAAAATGAGAGCACTTTGCCAGGTCCCTGTCCCGCCCTGCAGCCTTCAGTGGTATTCCTATTTATTCCTCATCATTTGCCTTACCAGCATCTTGCTTCCTAGACCTCAGTATCATACAAAAGTCTGAAATAAATTACTCACTACATGTTTTCAGAGGATTCCCACTGTTTATTTAGGTCACTTCATTTACAGGCTTACTCACCATACTTTTCTCATTACCTATGTCTAATTCAGCTTCTAATCCATGGTAGATTTTTCAAAATAATCACTCATTTCATATTTTACAAATGTTTCAAGTCTAGCAAAATACAGTACTAGCATTACTTGGCTATTTAACTTTCCAAAAACTCTTCACATTTTTCTTCAACATTATCTTTCTTTTTTTTTAAGATTTTATTTATTCATTCATGAGATACATAGAAAGAGGCAGAGACATAGGCAGAGGGAGAAGCAGGCTCCACTCAGGGAGCCTAATGTGGGACTCGATCCAGGGTCTCTGGGATCACGCCCTGGGCCAAAGGCAGGGGCTCAACCGCTGAGCCACCCAGGCGTCCCAACGTTATCTTTACAAAAGTAACAAAAGTACAAAAGTCCCTTTTATATAACTCTTGCCAGTTTCAAATACTGAAATTGTTCTCCTAAATGTAATGTCCTTTCCTAAATCTTTATATTTCTTGATTTCTCTATAGCCCTAATAACCAGGATCTCCTTCCTAAAATTATCTCTTTGCCTTTCTATAATTTTTCCTCCAACAAAAAAACCATCAGTTTCTGACCCATTTTCTTTTTTTTTTTTTAAGAATTTTTTTTTTTTAATTTATGATAATCACACAGAGAGAGAGAGAGAGGCAGAGACACAGGCAGAGGGAGAAGCAGGCTCCAAGCACCGGAAGCCCAACGTGGGATTCGATCCTGGGTCTCCAGAATCGCGCCCTGGGCCAAAGGCAGGCGCTAAACCGCTGCGCCACCCAGGGATTCCCCCCATTTTCTGATGATGCAACAAAACACGGACAATTTATAATTCAGTAGTGAATTATAAAACATTGAAAAGAACAGATATTCATGAGCTCATACCAATGATCAATGATCGAACGAATAAACACAGTTAACCCTTGAACATTACACAGGGGTTAAGAGCCCCAACATTTCACACAGTCAAAAAATCCACAAACTTTGACTCTCACAAAACTTAATGACTAATAGCCTACTGTTGACCAGAGCCTTATTCATAACGTAAACAATTAATACATATTTTGTATGTTGTATCTATTATATACTATATTCTTAAAACTAAACTAGGGAAAAGAATATTAAGACAATCAGAAGAAAGAGAAAATATATTTATAGTACTGTACTGCATTTAATTGGAAAAAATACACATATAAGCGAACCCATAGTTTAAACCCACATTGTTCAGGGTCAACTGTAAATCAGTCAGTCAATGAATGGTTTTTGCTTACATTAGAATACTGATGTTGACTGGAAAGAGGGCCAGAACTGGAATACCAGGAGTTTTCACCCATTACAGAAAAAATTGTCCAAAAAAAGGGAAAAACTGTCCAGGGAAGAATCATCAATAGATGCTAAATCTAGGTGGAAATTTTGATGAGGAGCAGGATATTCACATGATCTTAAACTGTTTCCCCACCGACTGCTTATTATATTATAGAAAAAACTGTAACTAGAGTGAAGAAATCTGACAACAGTTTGAGCAAATGATAAAAATTAACATCACCAACCAAATGAGAAAAACTAACATCACCAAAGTGCCTCCAGATGTGATTTCCTGAGATGGACATAACCTCATCTATGCAGTATTCTGAGTGGAATGCATAACTCGAATATAATCATGAGGAAATAGCAGACAATCCCAAATAAATAGTGATAGACAGATAGATAGACAAATGAGATAGACAAACGAAAGACCATTTTATTAAAAAATGCCAATGTCATAAAAGACAAAGAAAGGCCTTAGAACCATTTCAGATTAAAGAAAGGTAAAGAGACATGACAACTAAATGCAATAACTGATCCTAGACAGGACTCTTACTGAAGGGGGAAAATGCTATAAAAATATTATTGGGTCATGTGACAAGAATATGAATGATAGGTTAGATAAAAGTTTATATCCATGTTAAATTTACTGATGCTGTTCATTGTACTAGTTATGGAAGAAAATATCCCTATTCTTAGGATATATACAGTGATGTACTTTTAGCATACTAGATCAATCTCTTCAAACTCTATTCAAAGAGTTCAGAGGAAAAAAATTATGTGTGTAAGGGTTGAAGGAAAAAGGAGATAAAATACCCTAATGATAAAGCCAACGGGGTAAAATCTTAACAGTAATTGAATCCAGGTAAAGATTATACTATTCCTACTCTTACAACTCTTCTCTAAGTTTGAATTTATTCCTAGTTAGAAGTATTTTTTTTTCTTACCAGTCATTTACTCTTTTTCCTATCATTTTAATTCTGTGGGACAGTGAGAGTGAGGCTTCATGACGTGAAATAATCAGCAGATCAGTCCAGTCTTATTCCAGAGTCTAGCACTGGTTTTAACTATCATATATATACATACTATGCTTGGTGTGTTAGATTTATTTAATGTTCTGTTTCATATTTGTGCCAGATTTAGCCTTTTACTGCTAAGATTTCTAAAGTTTTTTGGTCTTCCCTAGCTTACTTACCTTTGAAATTCTCTTTCCTCATTGTCTTTCCTGTTTTCCCCAACTGTAGACCCCTGTCACTACAATTCCATCCTGTCTCTGGCTCTCCAGCATACAGTATTCTGGCCAACGTTATTTTTTACAGATCTCCAGGAAAAATCCTATGTTCTGGATTCTAGCTCTCATACATTTATCAGAATGTATTCTATTCATTCCAATAAACAACCAGAGTGCAGAACTGTATATTTCACAGTACTGTCGGGCCCAAGGCCAAGTACAGAACCTATTGGCTATTAAGGATTTCAGTAAAGGATTTCAGTAAACATTTACTGAACTCAAATGTTTAACTTGTTCCATTGTTCTTGGTTTTCCTCATTCTAGCAAACACAGGAATGCTCTATTTCCTCCCCTCCATTTACACACCAAATATGACTGGGATCTACTCAATATTTACTTTCTAAGTTATTTGAGCCCTGAAAGTCTGCCATGTTCAACCCCTTCAGCATACAAGGGCTGGTAACTTTAGAAAATACGAGAAAGCCTGTTTTAAGTGCCCTAATGTCATGACAATTTTCAAAACATCTATTTTGATCAAAAAGAATACTGGAGGAGAGGCTTAAGATAGAGGAAGAGTAGGGTGACACTAAGCTTGCCTCCTCCCTCGAATACAGCTAGGTAAATATCAAATCATTCTGAACACCCAAGAAATTCATCGGAAGTCTTGGAGAACAAAGCTACATGTCTTCAAACAGAAAACACCACCAGTGGAAGGTGGAAGGTAGGAATAGTGGAGGGTTGATTCCTGGGAGAAAGGTGCTACAGGCACTGCACAGGGGAGGGAGCTCTGATCATGTAGGGAGTACTGAGAGGGAAAGTGGAAAAAAAAAGAAAAGAAAGAGTGAAAACATGTGCAGGGAACTACACAAGAAAACTATTCCCCAAAACCACTGACTGGGGAAAAAGGAGAGAGTTTTAATACAGCCAGTTTTTTATAAACAGCAGGGCACAGATTCTGAAGTTTTAGAGGTCAGTACCATAACCAAGGTGGCTCCCAATGGGCTTAGGGGTACTCTGGTGGAGAAGTAGAGCAGGCACTGCAGTCAGAGGATCCCCGGGGTTGCACAAGGAGAAGCAGCTCCTCTGCTGGAATGCATTTTGTGGAGGTGATACAATTTCTCCTCTCGCCAAGGACTCTGGGGGCTCCATTGAGCTGCCCTGTTCACCAGTATGGGAACAAGTAGACTCCTTTGGCTGAGGGCAGCATATCCTGGTGCTGGCTCTGTGTTGGGATACACCATAAACTCCATGCAGTCACGGGACTATTTGCTGGGATGAGCCAGCACAAGCCACAGCAAAGTGAGATCCTCCCCCAGGTACCCACTGAGTAGGTCTCTGAAGTGTTGGGCCAGGAAACATGGCCACATCTGAGATAAAACACTGGAGTGTTGCATCACCAGGAAGCCAGCTTAGTCAAAGAGGGCATCTGACAGAAGCCGAGGACACAGGGATGGTGTTTGCTCATCTGTGGGCTTCCTCAAGAGCGGTGGGCATGCATTTCCTACTCCAGAGAGAAAGAAAGACGGGGAAGCCCTTTTCATCCATCTCCCACCAGAAGTGATAGAACTTGGTGAGCTAAACAGCACCACCAAGTGGAGAAAGGAGCCGCTACAAACTCCACCCCCCTGAGCCCTGCAGATGCAACTCCACTAGGGCAAATACACGTGAGAATGAGAGCAGCAGGCCTCTCCCCTGTAAGACCAGGACAAACATCTCACCTGCACCAAGTGTACTGATCACAGAGTACTGCAAACTTCAGCCCTATCAGAAACAGGATCTAGATTCCTTTAGGTTTATGTTTTAGATACAAAAAGAGAAGTATTTTCATGTTATTTATTTTTTTACTTATCTTTTTTTGTCTCTTTTTCTAGCTTCTCACAGCAAGCAGACCAAAACACCTAGCTTCATTTTTTAATTTTTATTTTATTTTGCTTTTTATTTTTACCTCCGAAATGACAGAACAGAGGAATTCACCCCCAAAAAATGACAAGGAAGAAATGATGGCCAGGGATTTAATCAATACAGAAGTAAATAAGATGTCCAAAACTAGAATTTAGAACAATTATAAGGAAACTAGCTGGGCTTGAAAAAAGCATACAAAACACTAGAGAATCCCTTACTGAAGAGAAAAAAGAGCTAAAAGCTAGTCAAACCAACTTTGAAAATGCTAAAACGAAGATGCAAACTTGAATGGATGCCATAAAATAAGGATGGATGAAGTAGAGGAACAACAGTGCTACAGAAGATAAAATTATGGAAAATAATGAAGCTGAAAAGAAGATGGAAACAAAGGTAATGGACCACAAAGGTAGACTTAGGGAACTCAGCAGCTCATTAAAGCAGAATAATAGTCATATCATAGGAGCCAGAAGATGGGGAGAAAAAAGGGGCAGAAGGTTTATTTGAGCAAATTATAGCTGAAAACATCCCTAACGTAGGGAAGGGCACAGACATCAAAATCCAAGGAACATAGAGAAGTCCCATTAAATTCAACAAGACCAGTCATCACCAAGGCATACCATAGTCAAATTCTCAAAATACACAGACAAGGGAAGAATGTTGACAGCTGCAAGGGAAAAAAGTCCTTAACCTACAAGGGAAGATGGGTCAGGTAGCCAGCAGATCTGTCCACAGAAATTCAGCAGGCCATAAGAGAATGGCAGGATATATTAAACATTCTGAACGGGAAAAATATGCAGTCAAGAATACTTCATCCAGCAAGGCTGTCATTCAGAACAGAAAGGGAGAAAGAGAGTTTCCCAAACAAAAACTAAAGGAGTTTGTGACCACTAAACCAGCCTTGTAAAAAATATTAAGGAGAACTCTGAGGTGGGTGGGGGTGGGAGGGGGGGACCAAAAGCAACAAAGACTGGAAAAGGAAATGTCAACAGAAACACCAATTCTACAAGTAATACTACGGTGCTAAATACATATCTTTCAATAATCACTATGAATGTGAATGGACAAAATGCTACAATCAAAAGACAGTATCAGAATGGATTAAAAAAAAAAAAAGACCCATCCATATGCTATCTAAATGAGGAGACTCATTTTAGACATAACGACATCTGCAGATTGAAAGTGAGGGGATGGAGAACCATCATCTCCATCCTCACAAATGGAGAACCATCTATCATGCTAATGGCTGACAAAAGAAAGCCAGAGTAGTCATACTTCTATCAGACAAACGATTTTAAACCAAAGACTGTAACAATAGTTGAAGAGCATTATATTATAATTAAGGGATCTATTCATCAAAAAGATCTAATAATTGTAGGGATCCCTGGGTGGCGCAGCGGTTTGGCGCCTGCCTTTGGCCCAGGGCGCGATTCTGGAGACCCGGGATCGAATCCCACGTCAGGCTCCCGGTGCATGGAGCCTGCTTCTCCCTCCGCCTGTGTCTCTGCCTCTCTCTCTCTCTATCATAAATAAATAAAAAATTAAAAAAAAAAAAAAGATCTAATAATTGTAAATATTTATGCCCCCAACTTGGGAGCACCCAAATATATAAACTGATAACAAACATAAAGAAACTCATTAATAATAATACAGTAACAGTAGGGGAATTTAACACTCCACTCACAGCAATGGATAGATAATCCAAGCAAAAAAATCAACACAGAAACAATGCATTTGAATGACACACTGATCCAGATAGAACTTAACAGATATATTAAGAGCATTTCATCCTAAAGCAGCAAAACACACATTCTTTTTGAGTGCACACAGAACATTCTCCAGAATAGATCACATACTGGGTCACAAATCAGCCCTCAACAAGTACATAAAGATTGAGATCATACTATGCGTATTTTCAGACCACTACACTATGAAACTTAAAGTCTACCACAAGAAAAAAATTGGAAAGACCACAAACATATGAAAGTTAAAGAACATCCTACTACAGAATGAATGGGTTAACCAGGCAATTAAAGATGAAATTTAAGTACATGAAAGCAAATGACAGTGAAAACGTAATACTCCAAAACCTTTGGGATGCAGCAAAGGAAGTCCTAGAGGGAAGTATACTGCAATATAGTATTGTCTCAAGGTCTACCTCAAGGAGTAAGAAAAGTCTCAAATACCCAATCTAACGTTATACCTAAAGGAGCTAGAAAAGGAACAGCAAATAAAGCCTAAAGCCAGCAGAAGGGAAATAAAAAGATTAGAGCAGAATAAATGATACAAAACCAAGAAAAAGAAAAACAGTAGACCAATGAAGCTAAGAGCTGGTTCTTCTAAAGAATTAATAAAACTGGTAACCTCCAGCCAGACTTACCCAGAAGAAAAGAGAAAGGACCCAAATAAATAAAATCATGAATGAAAAGCGAGAGATCACAACCAAACCACAGAAAAACACTTATAAGAGGATATTATGAAAAATTATATGCCAACAAGCTGAGCAATCTGGAAGAAATGGATAAATTCCTTGAAACATACAAACTACCAAAACTGAAACGGAAGAAATGGAAAATTTGAACAAATAACCAGCAAAGAAATTGAAACAATAACCAAAAATCTCCCAACAAACAAAAGTCCAGGGCCGGATATCCCAGGGGAATTCTACCTGACATTTGAAGAAGATGTAAAACCTAGTCTTCTTAACTATTCCAAAAATAGAAATGAAAGGAAAACTTCCAAACTCATTCTACAAAATTAGCATTATCTTGATTCCAAAACCAATGAATCCGCTAAAAAAGGAGGCCAATTATTACAGGCCAATATCTCTGATGAACATGATGCAAAAATTCTCAACAAGATACTAGCAAACTGAATTCAACAGTACATTAAAAGAATTACCACAATCAAGTGGGATTTATTTCTGGCCTGCAATAGTGGTTCAATATTCACAAATAAATCAACATGATACATCACACTAATAAAAGAGAGAATAAGAACCATATGACCCTCTCAAAATACAAAAAAAAAAAAAAGCATTTGAAAAAATACAGCAACCATTCTTGATAAAAATCCTGAACAAAGTAGGGATATACTGAACATACTTCAACATCATAAAGGCCATATATGAAAGACCCACAGCTAATATCCTCCTCAATGGGTAAAACTTAGAGCCTTTCCCCTACAGTCAAGGATAAGAGAAGGATGTTCATTCTCACCATTACTATTTAACATAGGACTAGAGGTCTTAGCCTCAGCAATCAGACAAAAGGAAATAAAAGGCATCCAGATCAGCAAGGAAAAAGTCAAATTTACACTCTTTGCAGATGACATGATATTCTATGTAGCAAACCTGAAAGACTCCACCAAAAAACATTGCTAGAACTCAGCAAAGTCACAGGATATAAAGTCAACATTCAGAAACATGTTGCATTTCTATACACCAAAATGAAACAGCAGAAAAAGAAATCAAAGGGATGTCTAGGTGGCTCAGCAGTTGAACGTCTGCCTTTGGCTCAGGGCATGATCCCGGAGTCCTGGGATCAAGTCCCACATCGGGCTTCCTGAATGGAGCCTGCTTCTCCATTTCTCTGCCTCTTTCTGTCTCTCAAGAATTAATAAAAATCGGGATCCCTGGGTGGCGCAGCAGTTTGGCGCCTGCCTTTGGCCCAGGGCGCGATCCTGGAGACCCGGGATCGAATCCCACATCAGGCTCCCGGTGCATGGAGCCTGCTTCTCCCTCTGCCTGTGTCTCTGCGTCTCTCTCTCTCTCTCTGTGACTATCATAAATAAATAAAAATTAAAAAAAAAAAAGAATAAAAATCTTAAAAGAAGAAAAAGAAAAAGAAAAAGAAAAAGAAAAAGAAAAAGAAAAAGAAAAAGAAATGAAGGCATCAATGCCATTTGCAACTGCACCAAAATCAATAAAATACCTAGGAATAAACCTAACCAAAGAGGTAAAAGATCTGTATTCTGAAAACTATACAACACTTATGAAAGAAATTGAAGAGGACACAAAGAAATGGAAAAGCATTCCACGTTCATGGATTGGAAGAACAAACATTGTTAAGATGTCTCTATTACCCAAAGTAGTCTAACATATTAAATACAATCCTTATCAAAACCTTATGTCAGGGTCCTGGGATAGAGCTCCCTGCTCAGTGGGGAGTCTGCTTCTCCTTCTCCCTCTGCTACTTCCCCTGCTTGTGCTTTCCTGTGTTCTCTCTCAAATAAATAAAAAATAAAATTTTTAAAAAGAAAAAGAAAGAAACCACCAGCTTAACATCAACAGGATAATATGAAGCTTCCCATGTCTGATACAAAGTAGTGGCTGATTCTAATTGCAATTACTTACAGATCAAATCCCTGTGAGTTCTAGATTAAATACTTGTCTTCTTCAGGGTCCCAGTACAATTCTGATGTGAGCTTCCCACTGCCTCCTCGAACTCCAACTGCAAATGCCCAACTCCATTATCAGCACCCCACAATTAAAACATGTACATACTGAGCAAATGAGAGGTTTTGAGTCAGAAGCACTACAGTAGTGCTTCTCAAATTTTAATGGGCATGCAAATGGAAATTTGATAAAAACACAGTAGGCATGGGGCCGAATCTTCTATATTCTAACAAGCACTCAGGTAACACCACTGTTGTTAAAATTATGGACCATTACTTTGGGTGAGGGTGTTCAGGCACCCCAAAACAAAAAGATGAGGCCCCTAAGTTACAAATATCCAACTGCTATGTCTTTCAAACTGTTTTTCAAAGGTCTAATTCTCCTATACAAAAACTAGCTTTCACTCCTTTATAAAAATAAAAATTGTGTGCAATAAAAAGAAGATACTAAAATCATTATTACCTGCTGACAATTATGTTTCTTTAGAAATGGCAGTTTTCTGTCATCAGCCTTAAAAGTGCATGTAAAAAAAAAATCACTTTTTAGTCTAAATCCTCACTTTACTTCTATTTCCAAATGCCCACACAAATAACACCACAGAAACTTACTGACTTCTTTGGTGGTCAGGAATTTTCTACAACTTTACTGACTTATAAGGCTGCAAAGAGAAACTATTATTGTCCTGCCTCCACCAAAAAAAGACATATATAAAGCCAGCATCTTTCTCAATGATTTACTGAAAGCAGCAGCTCATTTTAATAAAACCATCCCAAAACATAAAATTGATTGAACCAACTGCTGTGGTGGGCATACACAACAGCTGATCAAAATCATTCAAGATTTTTATTCTTATATATTTTCTTTCAGGCTTTGAGAATTTTTCCCTTTCTGGACTTTTACCTTGATATTGAAATCACTGACCTAGAGAAAAAACAATTTTTTAAAATCTATGTAATAAAGTTTTAAACTACCAAGGTCAGTCAATCAAGAAATAAACCAGATAACATACAACTTAAACAATGTACATACTAAAACCAATAACCACTTTCTAAAATGTATATTGAGTAACAAAATTAAAGAGTTTAAACTGAGTAACCTCTTATATTCTCAAAAAACTGTGGCTTTTCCAGTTAGCAGAATATTAAAACATACATATAACATACTACCCTCATTCTCTACCAAGGAAAACTCTGTAAAATTATAAATTATTTTTCTTTATAACTGGTTTTATTGATAGTAAATATTTTAAGATTTTATTACATTAAAAAGCAAAGACATTTATCCTTTCACTGAATGTTAAATGATGCCTCCATTTGACTTTTTATAATAATTTTATTGTATTTTTGTCACAATGAAGGACAAAGATAAGCCAACTGTTTAGATTCTTCTCCTTTATGTTGTGTCTTTGATCACTAACAATGCTGCGTGAACAGCCAACAGAAGGCTGACATTTCATAAAATATGCAGTGATAAAAACTAATACTGTAGCATCTGGGAGTGATATATAAAATGCAGAAATACACCTAATAACTGTGATCTTAAATTACAAGTTACTAAAAGCTAAATAAAAAGCATACCTAAGAATAAAAAAAGTGGCAAAATTACAAAAAGGTTTTTTGTACTTCTATTTCTAAAAACAAAGTTTTAAAAATAATTTAAGACTAACACTTTTCCCTGCGATTCTACCCTTAAAAGCTATCTACCTTCTAAGAACAAGGTTTCTATATTATGTACCCTTCAACAACTGATGAACACATTACAAAACCACCACTGAAAGGTACTGTAGAAAACACAGAGGAAATTTCTTTTTCTCCGATAATGGAAAAAGTTTATTGCACTTTTAAGACAAAATACCAGAGACCATAGCCAAAAGAAGTTTAAAAAATCATAATAAACAAATATACTCTTAATGCCAGTACTAATACATGCTTTCACACAATCTAAATCTTAAATTAGTCCTGGGTACACCACAGCAAGTAAACTGTGCTCAAATATACTTCAATAACTTTAACTTTACTACTAAATATTTGCTTTTTAATAGTGGGAAGCAGGTAAGACAGTCAATAAAGGCCATCCAAGAGCAATCATGTGAATTATCTTTGGAGCATCTGGTTTAATATTCCATCTATATCTCTCAAAAATCACAGTCCAGGAAAAGTGTTTCCTTTTTTTAAAACCTATATGTTAAGGGGAAGTGAAAAACTAAAAGCCACTTCACAAACTCTGAATTACACTAAAGAAAATACACAACAGTTAAGTATGTGGGAGGCAATTGTCCTTGTGCTTATAATTAGCATCTGAATTTAGGGATTTCACTGCTTAATGCACACCCACCCGCCTGTTATTCTTACCATGGCTTTTTATGTCACTTAATGGAGATAAATACTCTTTTCCCTCCTCATATTTACATCAATGCTATTTAATTTTTTTAAAGCTGTTATAATAGGTTAAACAGCAGTCTCAACATCACTCTTCATCTCCCACTGGACAAAGAATGGCATTACAGGACTGAGAATAGAGAAAGTGTATTTACATTCATAATGTTCCTAACTATAACATTTATGTCAATTATGATTTTACATTTGCAAATACAATAATTTTTCGTGTCAGTGCATACTTTGCCATTCTTTTAACATTAACATTCTATGGTTATTACAATATCAAAAAATCATACCTATGAAATACATAATGTTCAAGCCAATGGAAGAAACACTCAAAACTAAAATAATAATGTGTCCAATAATATATTCAGTTTTAACCTTACCTTATTTTCCTACAAAGGAATTTAGACTATTAATTCAGAAGTTTTAATAGTTTTGAGTTTAGCAAATCTTACTTTTAAAAATATTTTCATTATCTTTTAATTATTTCACATGTTTATATATCACATAAATGATATACAAATTTCCTGTAATTGTTTTAATATCAAAAATGTACTAATCATTCTATTATTCTGTCTACTGGATTTAGCTAAAGAGCATATCAGTAGTATGTACATTTAGAACAAAACAAGTTTTACCACTTGAAAACCTGTGATTTTAAGACTAATTTACCTTGTCAAAATTTATTTTTAAAGTAAGAAAAAATACATATACAAATATCAACAGGAACGGAGGGGAGGCAACTTTCTGGTTTTTTTCACCCATCAAAAAAGTGGCAAACCACATTCCTCCATTATACTCAAATGGGCACTCTTCAATTAGCTGTAGATTATTTCTCTCTCCCTTCTAGAACATAAAGTCCATGAAAGCAGGTTCCATACTTCTTATATTTATATGGTGTTTGAATTTAGGTAATCAATTAATATTTGTGGAATAAGTGAGCAACATCAATTTATCACCTGAGACTTGTAATGGATTGTAGTTAGCCCATAAGAGAGATGCAAAGAAACATAACATGGTCCCTGCTCTCTTGATACTTAAAATCCAATTATCCACACAGGGCCTAGATCCAACTAAAAACAAAAGTGCAAAACACCAAACAGAAAGTGTAACAAAGCAAAACAGGAGTTTTTAGAAGAAGGCGAAATCACAGTAGAACACACTGTTCAGGAAGATTTCACAGAGAGGGCAAGACATGTGCTGCAGTCTGGAAAACATAACCTTGAATAAGTAAAAAAAAAAAAAAAAAACAGAAGACAGATCCCAGGGCACAAAGGAGAAGGAGAAAATACTATAAAATGGGAAGGATGTACAGATATAGAATTCTCAGTATCTTGGAACCATTTTGACAGAAATAAGAGAATTTTTGTTACTGACTAGTGGAAAATACGGCTAAGTGGTAAATTAGGACAACTTTATGAGAGAACTTTGAAGATCAAGCTAGAGACCCCAAATTTCAATCTATAGACAAAGTGGGACCACCAAAGGTTCCTAAGCAAGAGAGTGACAGAGTAAAAACAATGCCTTAGGAAGATTAATCTGACAACAATATATAGGACAGATTTGAGGACAGCAAAAGCCTCTGAAGTATTCCAGGAATAAGGCTGTAGAGGAGTGGATTAAGGGGCCAATTTCGGGAAATGGTAAGGAACTGCCAGGAACAAAACCTACTGAGACTATATACTCTGACTGATAAGATATGATGGGTAAGAAAGGAGACCATGAATTCCTGGGCCTAAGAGAAATAACCTAAAGGGTAATGAGAGGGAAGCCAATAGCTGGATTTGGCTGGAAAGAAGAGGTTAGGGGCAAAATAATGCTTTCAGTTCCATACATTCACTGTGGTGGGAAACAAAGTATTCAAGACAGCAGGAAATGAGAAATAGAGACATGAATGAGGTCATATGCAGAGCTACAGACTTTAGAGTTCTCAATGAAACTATAGAAGTTTAAAACCTTCAAAAGGAAGAGAAAGGAACAGTAAAGAGCAGAGAGTCAAGATTATACTATACTATTTAACAAAGGCTATATATATATATATATCTGTGGAAATTAACTAAAATAAAATGGAATGACTGGCTTTATTGGATAGTTAGTTCTAGTCCAGAAGGAGGGACTTAGGAAATAAAGACACAACATCCAAAAGAGAGGGCACTCAAAAAAACTCTTACCCAAAGTTGGTAAAACATGCAGGGTCCTAGAAAGTAGTGCAAGGAAACATGAATTTTAAATACTGTTCTTGTTTTAGAGAGAAAAATATTAGGATATAAACCAGAGGGAAAAACTAAGTATCTGAAGAAACTATAAAAGTTGTAAACATATAACTTTCTATTGTATTGCTTCACTAAGACAAAAGCTAGGACACCTTTCTTTTAAAAGGTCCTAATTCTGGAATCTATATAAAGTAAATGCCCATAAAAGACAAGAAAAACCATTTCATCTGCTCCCTATGGTTTATATCAGTTACATTACCTCCCCTATTTTTTCATTAAGTGCATTATTTATTATGTTTTCTCAGGTTCAGGCGTCTATGTAAACTAGATACTATATCGGGATTTCCTAATTTCATTAAATATTCCAATGAGAAAATAACAGGTATTGTACATATTTTTAAAAACATACACACCAATTTGAGAGTAATTTACAGGGTGCAGCCTATAGAAGAACACAGCATTCATAGGGAAAACAGAAATTAAGTTCTCAAACCCCAACCCTCCCACCATTGAGCCTTGAACAGAGAAAAGCAGCACAAACTTCAGGAAAAGGCTTAGAACACCAACCATAAATGTAAATGTATAATAAGGTTTTAAAAAGTTGTTTTCCAGAGTGCACTTTATCTGAAGAACCCTGGGAATAATTTAATTGTGTCAAGATTTAGGGATTCCAATGGAAAGGGGAAAGCTTTTGAAGGTCTGATCTTCATCATGATACATAAAGAGGAGATATGCTCATTCATCAGCACAAGAAGCACTTGCTCTGATAAGTAAGTGAATGTATGCACTCTATGTGGGTGTCTCACTCTACTAAAAGATATTTAAGCTAATCAATAAGTCAGATATGTTCTTAAAAATGCTAAGTGGTTGTTTATGTGTGTTAGAGTTTCTGTATGGCATATTAATGTACTCTTCCTGTATGATATAGTGAACTTAGTGATGATAAATATGTGGTAGTCTGCCGCCTACATTTTCACTGACAGCAAATGGAGTGTAAAACTGGCATTGTAAACTGAAAAGAAAGAAATTAACTTCAGAGGTATGGAGCACTAGTTTCATCTTATGCATTAATTGCTAAATCTAAACTCTGGTGGATTCACTATTAAACTAAAGACACAAGTATATATATAAATCAGCAAGTATCAAATATCTACTTAGCTTATTAAAACAAGATAAAGGATTAAAAATCATAAATTGGTCTCTGTTTAGACTGTCCAAGGAACAAATTATTCCATTTGAACACAAATTATATTTTGTGCTTTGGGAAAAATTCCAGACTACAAATTTAAGTTGAAGAATAGACATAAATGGCAATTTGGTCTTTAGATATACAAAAATACATAATTATCTTCCTCAATTAATATAGTTTAATAAAAATTTTCAAAAGTGTGAAATAAAAACATTCAAGTATCTACTTTATTAAAAGACAGCTGTGCTAGTAAAATTGATTCTATAACATAATAACCTGCCCCCTCCAAAAAAATCAGCAGCTGTTTAAATGAATGTAATCCCAGCTATTTTTCAGTATTAAATAAAATCTAAAGGCAGAGAGAGAAGAAAACCTGTCTTAATTCCTCTTCTTTGCCAGGTAACAGTCTAAGAACAATATCCAGCACAAGCAGCAGCACAATCTCAGAATTCATCTACTCTCCTGTCACTACACACTGAGGACATGAGAATGGCAGGCTGCAACGACCAAAGACTAAAAGAATGATGCAAGCCATCACACTATGAAACATGTGGCTCCTTTATCCATTAATAAGGGCAAAAAACAAACCACATATACTATACATGTTGACTTCTATCAAGTGAGCTAGAAAAACTATTTGTACCTTTGCAAAGATGTCAAAGAGAAGCAAGAGAGGAAGTAGAAAAGGAAAGAACTGATGAGATAACATTTTAAGAAAGGGAGACAGAAATTGAAATTTGAGGTGTTAGTCCTATTTGAAATAATTCAATTGGCTACTTAGAAATTGAATGGCCAAGAACTGTATCCAAACAGGGTCACTCCCAAGAGTAGAAAGGTGCTGTAGAAGGCAAAATAACACACCAATCCCCTCAAAGATGTCCATGTCTTAATCCCTAAGAATCCATGAATATGTTACCTTACATGGCAAAGGGGATTTTCAAGATATGATTACAGTCATGGACCTCAACATGGAGAAATTTTCCTGGTGGGCTCAACCTAACGACAAGAGTCAGAAAAAAAGATGTTACGGGAGAAGAAGGGTCAGAGAGAAGCAGATGAGAAGGATTCAACTTGCTACTGCTGGCTGGAAATGGAGGAAGTGGTCATGAGCCAAGATATAGCCCCTTATACAAGCTGGAAATGGCTCATGGTTTACAGGAGACAAGAAAATGGAGACCTAAGTCCTACAACCACAAAGAACTGAAGTTTACTACAAAACTGAATGAACAGGAAATAGATTCTCTCCCATCTTGAGTACAGCCTCATGAGACCCATGCTGGACTTCTGACCTACAGAACTGAGTTTAAAATTCCATGTTTAAACTACTAAGTTTGTAATAATATGCAAAGGAACAATAAAAATACAGAAGTGCTAGAAACAATTAGAGCAGAATAACAGGCATAGAAAGCACTTTCCCAAGCAAATTAGGCTTATGATCACCCTGCTTAGAACTACCACCCACATGCACAATTCACCAGTACATGTTTCTGACACAGAATCATTTTATCCAACACAGAATTCAAACCCTTATCTTAACAACAGAAAGTTTTAATCCAAGTCATTTTAAGTTAACATTTCTTAAGTAATTTCCAGGAAAGAGTCAAACCCTGTAAGAAGCTGCAAATAGTCATCATGTACTTTTTAATACCCATAACAATTAAAACTTCATTCCACATATTAGTACATACTAGTTTCTTATATTCTGTATTATATCCTTATTTTCCTTTTTCCCCCCAAGATTTTCACCACCTCTGATAACAATTCAAAAGGAAATGAAATAGGTAAAGGTTTGACAAACTCTCCTGAAACGTCCCTTTCCTAAGCATGTGAAAAAACTATTCACTCTAATTTAGGCACAGAAGGTCAGAGAATAGGTTTCAATAAAAGACACAAATGTTCCACTTAGGCTGACACTTAGGCTCCTCTTTAAGATGGGAGGGGGGGCAGGGAATGTTCTTTATCATTGAGAAAATAGAGCTAGCAGTCTGGATAAAACAGCATTTTATCTTTCAACCCAAGTTACCCGTAAAGACATGTGCATTTTATTAAGCTTGAAAGAATGTAACTTTCCAGAACCATATACTTAGGAATAAAGTCTTCTAAAACTGAATATAAATGCTTCTTTTAATTCAATGTAGTCCTCACTGAATTTCATTTAAAATTAAATATAAAATTATAGGTACTATAGAAATTGGTATCCCCAACAATTCGTTTGTAGATGTGATATGGCTCTCCTAAGAACTACAAATTTCATGTTGCACTGGCCCTGGGAAGAATTAATATTATTTCAAGGAATTCAAGAGTCACTGGGTCCTAATTCCAAAGCTGTTTTAAGTCAAAAGTAATTATTGCTTAATGTCAAGAAATGAATCTGCTAAACAACTGTAATTAGACAGAGATGGGGAGAGAGGAGCAGAGGGAGAGGGACAAGCTGACTCCTCCCTGAGCAAAGCCCATTGCTGGACTCGATCCCATGACTCTGGGATCATGACCTGAGACAAAATCCAGAGTCAGCTGCTTTAACTGACTGAGCCACCCAGGGGCCCCAAAAGGGCAAAATAATTCTTGTAGATTAATGCTTTAGTATGTGGAAATACATACAAAACCAAAAACAAATTATTACAAAAATGAGGTCATTACTATAAATTAAATATGTAACTTTGAACAGCTTTCTTACATATCAAACAGAAAGCAACTAGAAAATTTAAGAAAAAGAGGACTCCACTGTTTCTACCTGAGCTACTAGAAAGAAAGATGGATCTGCCATCAACAGAAATGTAAGACTACATGTAAAACTGGTTTGGAAGAAAAAGAACAGGAAGTCACTTTTTAACATACTGACTTTGAGATGACAATTAGTTCTGTGGAGATGCCAAATATATTAATTAGATACATAAACTTGGAGTTCAGATAAAAGGGTTGGGTTGATTACTTCAGTATTTAAAGCCATGAGATTAGATGAAATCACCAAAGCAGTGAAATGTAAATAGAAAAGAGAAAAGGTCAAATAACTGAGCTTTGATGCCCTCCAATTAAGTAGGTAAGAATAAGAGAAACCAATGGAGGAAAGTCAGAAGCAACCAATGGGGCAGAGAGAAGCAAGAAGGCATAATATCCTGGAAAACAATGAAGAAAGTATAGGAGGACAGCAAATGCTAGCAAGAAGTTTCAAATAAGGACAAGGATTGACCACAGGATATAGCAATGTGGAAGTTACTGGTAACTATGATATGGGCATATTCAGAATAGTTAGTGGTGGAGATTTTTGCCCTAACTATGATGACTCTAAGAGAGAGAATGGGAGGGAAGAATTAGAAACAGCAAGTATAGACAACAATTCGGAGAAGTTTTACTGCACAAAGGAAGAGAGAACTGGGACAAAAGACGGCAAAAAAAAAAAAGTGGAATTAAAAAGAACGTTTTTAAGATGGGAGAAATAACAGCATGATTGCATAGTGATGGGAAAGAACCATAATGAGGAAAAAAGTAATGAAGCAGGAGAAAAAATTGCTTTGATCCTATAGCATCCCTATGTGATACTTACTTTTATTGTCCCCACTGAACTGAGGGAGGCACAAAAAAGATTAAATAACTTGCCCAAGATCACACAACGAAATAAGTTGCAAGGCTCTTGATTTTAATCCCTGTATCATGCTGCCTTTCTGAGTAAAAGAGAAATCAGTCTACCAGATATTAAAATATATTATTTAAAACTACAACAAATAAAGGGTGACATAAAAATAGATTTGCCACTGGTAACAGTCTAAAATGACAGGCTCAAAGGTATGTGATAATTTAACATTTGATGGATAAAAATTTGTCAGTGAGCTGGGTTAAGTAGATCTCTCTCTCCTTTGATTCTTATACTAAATAAATGCCAAATGGATCTAAGATTTAAACATAAGAAAATCAGTAAAATAACTTAGAAATATGATAGAATATTTTTATAATCTTGGAATGCATCCAAGTAACTAATATTATTAAGTAATAAATATAACTACACCAAAATTTTTTTAAGATTTTATTTATTTATTCATGAGAGACACAGAAAGAGAGAGAGGCAGAGACACAGGCAGAGAGAGAAGCAGGCTCCATGCAGGGGGCCCGATGTGGGACATGATCCTGGAACTCGAGGATCATGCCCTGGGCCAAAAGCAGAAGCCCAACCACTGAACCACCCAGCTGTGCCACTACACCAAATTTTAAAGTTCTGTATGGTGGGGAAAAAAAAAAAACAAATAAATATGAAATACAAACTTGAAAAATACTTTCATCCTATACAACTAAAAGTAAATATTCTTAATATTTAAAAAATTTCTGAACATCAATGCAAAAATAAAGATTGTTATCCCAATAGAAAAAGGAGATTTTTAAAAAAATTTTTTTTCAAAAAGGACATATAACAAGTTACACAAAGAAATACAATTTTAATTTGTAAATCTCCTCCTAATTGGCAAGTATTAAAAATAGTAACAACATCCAGCACTGGAAAGAGTGTGGTAATTCAAACATTATCATGTACCACTGGGGAAGAACAAACTAGAGCATCTTATTTAAGACGAAAGGGCAATTTAGAAACATGAATCAAAATCTGAAATGTACTTAATCTTTTACTTCTACAACAATTTTACTTCTAGACTTCACCAGTCCTAAAAAGTTGAATTACACAAAATTAACATATAAGACTCTGCTTGCAATATGACTAAATGTCCGTTATTAGGGAATTAATTAAGTTATGGTACATCCACAAAATGAAATTCATTAAATAGCCATTTAAAATGAGGCTGTTTCTGGGGCGCCTGGGCGGCTCAATGGTTGAGTGTCTGCCTTTGGCTCAGGTCGTGATCCTTGGGTCCTGAGGTCAAGTTCCATATCAGGCTCTGCGCAGGAAGCCTGCTTCTCCCTCTGTCTCTCTGCCTCTCTCTGTGTATCTCTCATAAATAAATAAATAAAACCTTAAAAAAAAATGATGCTGTTTCTCTATGTTGACACAGGAACTGCTAGAGTTTGTAATACTTTTTACTTTCTTTGTCATACATTTTTGTACTACTGGTATTTTCTACAAAGGGTCATTTATCATGTTTTTTAATAGCTTTACTGAGATACAATGCACATATAATTCATTCAAGCATACAATTCAAGGTTTTTATATATACACTGAGTTTGCAAGCATCACTACAATCCATTTTAGAACATTTTACCCCACCCAAAAAATAACCCCATATCCATAAGCAGTTATTCTCTATCTGCCCCAACGCGCCCCTTCTCCAGACAACCCCTAATCAATAAGCAAATTTAATTTGCCTCTTACAGACATTTCATATAGAAAAAATCATACAATATTACTCAGCCATTAGAAACGACAAATACCCACCATTTGCTTCAACGTGGATGGAACTGGAGGGTATTATGCAGAGTGAAGTAAGTCAACCGAAGAAGGACAAACATTATATGTTCTCATTCATTTGGGGAATCTAAATAATAGTGAAAGGGAATATAAGGAAGGGAGAAGAAATGTGTGGGAAATATCAGAAAGGGAGACAGAACATAAAGACTCCTAACTCTGGGAAATGAACTAGGGGTGGTGGAAGGGGAGAAGGGTGGGGGGGTGAATGGGTGATGGGCACTGAGGGGGGCACTTGACGGGATGAGCACTGGGTGTTATTCTGTATGTTGGTAAATTGAACACCAATAAAAAATAAATTTATTTTAAAAAATCATATAAAATGTAGCCTTTACTGACTGGCTTCCATGTATGATTTTAAAGCCATTCCTTTTAGAAACAAAAAGGTAACAAAACCATCAATTCACACAATTTTCCCAATTAAAAATGAGCATATGCAAATATTAATTATTTTATTATTAGCTAACACACAAAAAATACATACCATATTTAACTAAATCTTTTCTAACAGTCTCAATATTCAAGTAAACATTACACAACAGAACTCTGAAAAAAGATAAAGAACTCTCATAATTCTATGGTTAGTAAAGAATTGAGATTAACCTTTAATATTTAATTAATACCACTTACAACTAGTTACTGCATTTTCTCAACAAGTGACAGGTAACAACAAA
Source organism: Vulpes vulpes (assembly GCF_048418805.1). Lineage (NCBI taxonomy): Eukaryota > Metazoa > Chordata > Mammalia > Carnivora > Canidae > Vulpes > Vulpes vulpes. The sequence continues at coordinate 75,905,766 of NC_132790.1, read as the reverse complement.
AAAATTCCCCAAATAACACATTAAGAATCACATGCCATAAATACATTTACTCATATCAAGTAAATTTCTCAAGTAAATAAAAATTATTCCTACAGATCAGAATTATATATTGAAGATTAAAAAGTATTCTGATGCACAGGCTCCATTTTCTAGCTATACACACAATTATATAATTATATATGTATATATATATAACTTCTTTTAATACTTATTAGCATCAAACTTATTCATCTTTTTCTTCCATCATTAGACCTATTCCTAATCTTTCCTATGTGTCTATGTGCATACTACATTACTAAGGGAGAAAAGCTAAATTGAGGGCAAGGTCGGAGTTGGGGGGACAGTCTGGAGAACAATTTGACAATATCTAGTAAGGTTGAATATGTGAAATGTCACTACCTGGAGGAAGTATACACATTTACAAGGCAACTGGTATATAAATGTATGTCTGCTAAGAGTTTGTTAACAGTGAAAATTTCAAGCAGCTTAAATTTTCATCAACAGAATGAGCAAATTGTGTCAGTAAACCTCTACAGTAATTATTTCCCATGATAAAACTCAATGAACATATTTTCCCATAACAGAGGCCATTTTCTGCCCATTTCTCAAATAAAACTAAAATTCTTGTTTTCTGTGGAATGGACTCACTTAGGAAATGGTTGCCTTCTGACCATCTGAGAATTTCTCGGATCACTATTCAATTAGTGATATTCAGTATAAGTTTCAAAATCCTTACCATTGTACTTTATATGACAATATAGAGGACTAAAAACACTGATTTTTCAACAACCTCACAATAGTACAACACTACATTTTACAGTCAAATTTTAGAAAACCATTTTTCAATATCATGGTTGAAATTTTACTTAAGTTCATTCAATGACATACCATAAAGCAGTGAAAAGGAATACATAATAGCTGCGCGTATCAACAAGGATAAATCTCAAACACAAAACACTAAGAGAAAAATTTAAGTTATAAAGGATATGTATAATAAAAAAGAAGAATGGTGAAGATGCAGAGAAATAGGAAAGCTAATACCTCATTGATGAGAGTATATAATAACTACAACCACTATGGGAAATAGTTTAGCAGTTTCTTAAAAAGTTAAAAATAAACATATCATATGATTCAGCAATTCTCTTCTTAGGTATCCACTCAAGGGAAATGAAAACACATAGCCACACAAAGACTTGAATATAAATGTTCTTAGCTGATCTATTCATAATAGTCAAAAACTGAAAAGAAGGTAAATATTCATGGAATGGACTGACAATGAATGTACTGCCAAAACATAATGATAATATTCACCAATAAAAAGAAATGTATCTATAGATACATGCTATAAAGTAGACATACCTCCAAAACATGCTCACTGAAAAAAGTCAGATACAAGAGACCAAATATATTATTTCGTTTACATGAAATATTCAGAAATGCTAAGCTATGGAGGCAGAAAACAGATTTAATGGTTGCCTACAGCAGAGGGAATGAGGATTAACAGTTAATGTGCAAGAGAGATTATATTCAAGTGATGACAATGTTCTACACCTGACTGATGATACCTGAACCTGGTAAGTTTACAAAAATCTCAATGAACTGTACATTCAAAAAGGTGAATTATATGATATGTTAAATATGGCTCAAGCTTATTTTTAAAAAGGGATATGTATATAATAATTCCACTGATCTAAAATTTAATGAACAATATGTTATTTGGAAGAGCAGTTTATAGGTGCATATACTTATACCCAACTCAGAATAATAGCTGCTTCTTTAGAAAGAGGTAGTACAAAGGGACCAGGGATGGAACTTTAGTAATATCTGTTAACAACCTTATTTCTTAAAAAGTGAGAGATCAAAGCAAGGTGTGCATATACACATATCTATTCCATTATTGTCTGCACTTTTACCAAGTTTGAAATGTTTCACAATAATTTTTAAATTAGAACATAAAGGAATCCAAGGGTAGATAAACAATATAGAAACGAACATTCATATAGAGTTAATGGAGCCAGAAGTCTTTGAAATGAAAATTATAACCACAATCAATCAGATCTATAAAGTTACATTATAAATAAATATTGATTAAGCAACTTCTATGCATAAGTTCATATGACATACACCAATGCATAAAACAAGGCTCCTGTTTATCATGAAAGCTTAGAAAAAAAGTCTATAAATACAGAAGAAAGGGTCCAGGACTTTAAGTCAGAGGACTTGGTTTTGAGGTCTAGTTCTGATGTTTATAAATGACAAGACTAGGAAATTTACTAAAGCGTTTCCTCCAAACTTTAGTCTCCTCATGTGTGAAGTGAGACAATAATAGTTATATGACAGGATTGTTGTTGAGTATTATATAGACAATCAAGTGAAGCTTAAAGCTTCACTTCTGGAATGTAGGATAAGTACTCAATTCCTTCCTGGTCTCAGGACTGTTGTGGGGATTAAATGAGATGGATGGTCAGTGTACCTGGGTGGTGCAGTGGATTAAGCATTTGACTCTTGGTTTCAGCTCGGGTTGTGATCTCAGGGTCGTGAGACTAAGCCCAGTAGTGAGCTCTGTGCTCAGTGCAGAGTCTGCTGAAGACTCTCTCCCTCTCCTTTTTCCCCTACCGACTGCATGGTACTGTCTTGTGTGCTCTCTCTCTCAAATAAATACATAAATCTTTTAAAAATAAAAATAAAAGAATAAATGAGATGAATGGTAAACCACACTAGAGAAAGTGTTAAATCACTACTAAAATATTATTATACAGTATCATATCATCATTGTAGAACTAAATTTATTTAGTGGCAAACAAATAATATGTAAAAAGAATATATGATGGGGCACCTGGGTGGCTCAACCACTGAGCACCTGCTTCAGCTCAGGTTGTGATCCCAGGATCCTGGGATTGAGTCCAACATTAGGCTCCCCATGAGGAGCCTGCTTCTCCCTCTGCCTATGTCTCTACCTCTCTCTGTGTGTCTCTCATGAATAAATAAATAAAATATTAAAAATATATATATTATTTTATTATTATTATCATTAACTGCTACATGCAGGAAAAACTTTAAGGATGAGGAAATGTCCTCAAAAGACAGGAAGACATTAGCTTTGTGGAAATGAGATAGAGATCAGAGCTAAAGAAGAGAAATTACAGGTCTTCAGAACAAGTTCCTTTCTCTAAGAGACCAGATATTTAATACTATGATTCACCTGGGTTTTGAAATGCAGAGACATATATCCTTTTATGTAGAAAGATTAACAGTTAATAACTGCATTGTATAGTGTTTCTCTACCCTTGGCTATACCTTAGAATCACCCAGAAATGCTTTAGGAAACACTGATGTCCAGACCTCAGCCACAGCAATCCTGATTAAATCAGTCTAGAGTGGGATCCAGCATTCATACATTTCAAATATGTAGCCAGGATGAAGACCAGTGCTCCATTCCAAAATTCTTACTCTAATCCTTAAATTATTGGCTGACTAAGCATGGACTGTATCTCCCCCATAACATATTTTTTAAGAAGCATTTTTTTTGGACTTAGTATTAGCATGACTAATTACAAATATCTGAAATTAGTTGAAAAGAAAAAAAATCATCTGCTCAATTTTTTTCTTTTTAAATCTGCTGAGATCCTCCAACATCAAGTATAGAACCTGGCTCATAATAGGTACTCCGTGATCATGAATGAATCAGTCTTTTCTCAATTTTGACAGTTAACTTTATGTGTCAACTTGGCTAGGTCACAGTCAAACATTCTAGATGTTTCTGTGTACTTTTTAGATGAGATTAACATTTAAATCAACAGACTTTGAATGTGAGCAGATTATCCCCCTTAATATATGGGTAGCTCTCATCAAGTAAAAGCCTAATGAAAGAAAGAAAAGAAAGGAAAATAAAAGGAAAGAAAGAAAGAAAGAAAGAAAGAAAGAAAGAAAGAAAGAAAGAAAGAAAGAAAGAACTGATTCTCCCTGCAGAAGAGGTAATTCTGCCATCAGAGAGCCTTTGGATTTAAACAGCAATACCAGCTCTTGCCTACTGGCCTACCCTGCAGATTTTGGACTTGCTAGCCTCTACAATCACATAAGCCCAATTCCTTAAAATCTCCCTCTCCTCATCACCCCCCAACATACACTCTTTACTGATTATGTTTCTCTAGAGAATCCAAACTAATACATCAACCTTATCAATGCATTGGATTTAGATTGCAAGACACAACCTATTCCTAATCCCTTCCAAAGATAACTTCAGTATATATTTATCCGAGGAGATTTCTCCAAAAATGAACTGTAATAGTATCTAAAAAAGGTTTCCTGATAGAATACTTCATTAAAAATATATTGGGGGACATGGGGATCAACTTTGTTGTGCTAAATTCAAGTGTCTTTAAATACACTTAAATGGCTACTGAACTGTTAAACATGAAAGAAAAAGGTACATACAGAACTTTTTCTTAATTTTATTTTTATTTATTTATGATAGAGAGAGAGAGAGAGAGAGAGAGAGGCAGAGACACAGGCAGAGGGAGAAGCAGGCTCCATGCAGGGAGCCTGATGCGGGACTCGATCCCGGGACTCCAGGATCGCGCCCTGGGCCAAAGGCAGGCGAGAAATCGCTGAGCCACCCAGGGATCCCCCATACAGAACTTCTGATAATCATCCTAAATTCTATTCCACCAACAGCAGGTAAGTTTCCTCACATGGAAACTCTGTAAGACAGTAAGAGCTCACTGAAGCTGAGAAAACTATGAAACTGCTTTATGGCTAAGCAAGGAAGTATGCCATGAGCTGATGTCTGCAATAAACACAGCAAAGAGGATACACTGAAGCTACGTAACTGCTATCCCTGCTTTAGTCAACTCCACCCTCTACTGAGAGCAAAGTTATATAAACAGCCCTCTACTTGACCAAGGTGAGGTAGCTCAGAGACGTATAATACAGGGGATATAAGGTACAGAAGTATGGGGGATTGCTGAATCCATACAATAACATAAATGCCAAATCCCACATTTCTACAAGTATATCTCCTGACTCCCTTGGACCTTATACAATTAGAACTTTCTTACTATATCAGGTGCCATTTGGTGTAGTTAAGGTAGATAATTTATCATTTTTTAAAAATTGATTTAAAAGAAAATGTCAGAATTAGTTAACTGAATTAAGGAAAATAATTAAAAATTTCCTCAAGGATCTTTTTAAATTTTGGTAGGGAATCTCAGATCTGCCAAAACATTCTATCCAAAATTTCCTCTTAATGAACTTCTTTTAAAATTTGGCAAATGTAAAATTTAGATCTTAGGGCTGAACAGGACAATGCTGTGAGAAAGAGAACTATAAAAATTTGAAGACAAAAGAAAGAAAATGTCTAAAAATAAAATAAGTCACAATACCTTTTTAAGAATTTTTACAATTAAAAAAAGAACAGGTGTTAGCCATTAAAAGCTATTGTTCATTTGATTCCACCACGGTCCAAGTTAAAAATGATGTTTCTCTTTAAAGCAAATATTCATTGTGCTTTTGTAAAACATAAAGGAAATATTTTGATATATTTTTTTCTCAAAGAACTATGGGAGTTTCATTATTTCTATGCCTACAATAATGTAATCAATTACATATTAAGCCCCTACTTACTATGTGAGATTCTTTTTTTTTTTTTTTTTAAGATTTTATTTATTTATTTTGACAGAGAGAGAGCATAAGCAGGAGAAGCGGCAGGCAGAAGTGGTCTGCCAGCTGAGCAAGGAGCCTGGATGCGGGGTTCAATCTCAAGAGCCTGGGATCACAACCTGAGCCCAAGGCAGATGTTTAACTGTCTAAGCCACTCAGATACCCACTACATGAACTTCTTTTAAAGAAATGAAAAACTCACAGAAGCTGCAGGGTAGTCTTCCAGAAGTACAAAAATCCACACACAATCCCTGAGTAAGCGGTACAATCCCACACTATATTTTACCATTCCTATGCTTCCATCTATTACTTAACAATTATTAAGAGTATGTAAATAAGAGGTACACCTGGGTGGCTCAGCAGGTTATGCATCTGCCTTCACTCAGGTCGTGATCTCAGGGTCCTGGGATTTGCCCCACATCAGGTTCCCTGCTCAGCGGACAGCCTGTTTCTTCCTCTCCCTCTGCAGCTCCCCCTGCTTCTGTTCTCTCTTGCTCAAACAAATAAATAAAATCTTTTTTTAAAAAGTATGCAAATGAAATTATCCTATGTATTATGCTTTATGCCACCATGAAGGAATGTTTTAAAAAAATCCATCTAGGAAGACAATTAAGGTCTTACCACTGACGTATTTTCAAGTGGGTTAATATTTTTGAGAACAAGGGTCCTATCAAGTAACCAATTACTTTTTTAAAGGGACAAATCAATACCTCCAGTCCAAGGGAATCCAATGACACTATCAAAAAATTATCCACAGGGGTGCCTGGGTGGTACAGTCCGTTGAGCATCTGACTCCTGGTTTCCACCCAGGTCCTGATCTTACAGTCTTGAGATCAAGCCCCACCATCAGGCTCCATGCTCAGCGTAGACTCTGCTTGGGACTCTCTCTCTCTCCCTCTCCCTCTGCCCCTCCCCACTGTGCTATTAAAAAAAAAAAAATTATCCACAAAAACACACCAACTACATTTTGTGCATCATCTACATTTTGTGTTGATGGTGGTTATGCAGTATGCACTGTGGTTAAGAACATTACTTCCAGGGCCAAAAAGCCTGGGTTTGAATCCTAGCTATAAGGTTTTAGGGGAAATTACTTAACATTCTCTGAGCCTCAGCAATGTCATCTGTAAAGCAGGGATGTAACTCCTAAAGTAGGTGGGAAGATTAAATGAGATAATCTGCATAAAATGCTTAGAACTGTATCTACTACTTAATGCTCATTCACTTATTATTTGTTACCTACATTCCTTACCCGTTCCTCCCCTTCTCTCTCTTTCCCTCCTTTTCCTACTACTATTACTACCAATCCTTCTGTATTCTTTTCCTTCCAATGTAATAAGGCCACCTTTGCAATATTTCTTGGCATCTGCTTCCCAGAGCATTTTTTTTCCTTACACAGTTTGCTGGAATATTTTATTTGTGGCTGGCTCTGACTTTATGTTAATTGTGCTTTTTGTTTCCTGCAAAAATGCAGTGCCTTACTATTGCTGTATTTAGAATTGTAAATTTCAAAATCTATAAATAAAAAGTTAAAATAAATAATTTTACAGGAAGCTAGTCCTGATTATAAATGCAGACTAATGACTTTTTTCCCCCAGCAAAAGAAGAATAAAAAGAAATGATTTGAAATAGCCCAAAATCTGTTGCTTGTAAATAGTATTATATAGTATTGCTTTTTTTATTGGTACAAAATTAGGTATTATTAATTACTGAGTAAGACCTCAATGAATTAGTTTGTATAGGTTTTAGGTTTGTTATATAAAAATCCTATAAAACTGCATTAATTTGGTTAACCATGTTTTAACATCTAAATTTTTTTATATTCATATTTTTCCAATGCTACAAACTCACAACACCCTTTCATGGGCATTTTCTCATCAGAAAATTAGAGCAATTAACTGAGCATGACCACTGTGTTCTAGGAACAGTGCTTAGCATATTTCTAGGAGGCAACTGTTCACAGTAGATTTGAAATAAAGTTAGGCAACCTGTCCTGGTGCTAGATATAATCATATATATTATCATGTTTAGTTGATGTAATCCTCACAAACCCTGTAAGGTAGAGAGTTATTCTTAATTTCAAGATTTTATAGATGAGAAAAAAGATACTCAGAAAGACATACTGACTTGCTCAAGATCACAAAGACAGTATCTGGCAGACACAGGACCCAAACCACCGCCCCCCCATCAACTTTCCAATCTGCCCTAGATTTTAAACCAAAATGAACTGTAACATTAAAATCACATATCTTAAATAAAGCCTATATTCCTCACTGAAAATAAATTAAAATGACAAATACTTTCTTCCATTCAGTATTAATGGTTACTTTAGACACAAAAAGCAAAAGATAAAATGAGACTTTAAGCAATTTTAGTTTCCTATGGACATCCAGTAATTCTTAAGTGTGGAAAAAATTAACCTTTCCTTATCCCTCCACCCAAGTGTGCATGGCTACTTCCCCATAGAGTTTAAAATAGGCTAACCAAATCTACTTTTTAAAGCAGATTCATTACCTTCTACAAATGATTTTGAAAAGAAGCACTGACTAGGAGGAACATAACATACCATGACAGGGAGAAGAGGAATCAATTATTAAGCCAGCAAAAACATGACATCTTAAAAATATACCTTTGTATCAAAAAAGTTTGATGAGGTATGTATAAACAAACTATTTTAACAAGGTAAAATGAGCAGTTTTTTAACAAAGCAGAAGCTAGTAATTTCAGTACACGTATTTCAGTAAATATATTCATATGCATTACTCCAAAGGGGTTTTTAAAGTTGACTAATGACACACACTGGCATGCCATTAAATTCTCCTTCTGAGGTACATAATACTCATAACTATATTTTGGAAATATTTTCTGGTTAGAGTACATTTTACAAGATTGCTAACAATTATATCCCAGAAACAGAATTCTTCACTCTCTACTCCCTAATTTCAACTTCTCAACAATTATCAACCCTCCATGGAACTTTCTGGGGGCTATGTGTGCCCTGCCATCACCGGAGTCCACTGAAATACAAAGAAACAAACCCAGGTATGGAAATGTTCAGAGCATCAGTAAATTACCAAATATTAAATAGGAGATGCCCTTAATAGCAAGTACAGATTTGTAGAAAAGAGTTAATTCTCAAAAAAATTGACATTTTGATGGCATGGATTCTAAATGTTCAACCCTAAAGCTGCATTACTATAGACATGTGAATTTTACAGTTATTATGAAACTCTACCTTACATAATTTTCAGTATTCATTCATTCATTCATTCATTCATTCATTATTTACTTATAGCCAGGCACTATTCTACATGGAAAAAACTTTTTAAAAGTAACAGAGTCCCTGACCTCAATAAGTTTAGTTTGGTAGTGCTATCTGCCAACAGTAGGCATAAAACTTCTCTGTGTAACTAGTGGTTTTCCATATATAGATGGTGGTATTATAAATTTTTATTTAGAAAGACTATTATGTGACTCTAATGTAAATGGATGACAGGTGACTTGCTATGTACTTAACAAAATAAAACAGAAAATTAATTCCATAGTCCACTTCCTCCCATAGAGTTCTAACTTCATAGCTGAAACCCATCTAAAGTATGGTTTGTATAAAAAAGGACAAACTTGGGATCCCTGGGTGGCGCAGTGGTTTGGCGTCTGCCTTTGGCCCAGGGCGCGATCCTGGAGACCCGGGATCGAATCCCACATCGGGCTCCCGGTGCATGGAGCCTGCTTCTCCCTCTGCCTATGTCTCTGCCTCTCTCTCTCTCTCTCTCTCTCTCTCTCTCTGTGACTATCATAAATAAATTAAAAAAATAAATAATTTTTTTTAAAAAAAGGACAAACTTTTAGAACACTATAAACTTTTATTTTACATCTTGGAAACATGACTATTATTATTATTATTATATTATTATTATTATTATAAAATCATTATGAACATCTCCCCCAGATACCTATTTGTTCACTTTTTAAAAAGATTTAGTCATGGGGATCCCTGGGTGGCTCAGCAGTTTAGCTCCTGCCTTCAGCCCAAGGTGTGATCCTGGAGTCCCGGGATCAAGTCCAACATCGGGCTCCCTGCATGGAGCCTACCTGCTTCTCCCTCTATCTGTGTCTCTGCCTCTGTGTGTGTGTGTCTCTCATGAATAAATAAATAAAATCTTAATAAATTACTTATTTATTTAGTTAGTTATTTGAGAGAGAGAGAGCGCGCGCACACGAGAGCACGAGCAGGGGAAGGGGTAAAGGGAGATGGAGAAGCAGACTCCCTACTGAGCAGGAAGCCTGATGTGGGCTCCATCCTGGGATTCCAGGATCACTATTTTTTTTTTAAGATTTTATTTATTTATTCATGAGAGACACATAGAGAGAGACATAGGCAGAGGGAGAAGCAGGCTCCGTATGGAGAGCCTGATATAGGACTCTATCCCAGGAAACATGGCCCAGGAATGTGATCCCAGGACTCGATTCCAGAGATCACAACCTGAGCCAAAGGCAGACGTTCAACCACCGAGCCACCCAAGTGCCCCTGGGATCATTTTCAATGTCACTTTTGGATATCACGTACTTCTAATCTTCAAATTCTCTCATATACTAGTCCAATGACTATAGCAGAAACCAATTAACATCCTCATACAATTTATACAACCTGAGTATCTCTACAATTGTTATTAAAAATTACAGGAAATGAGATGACAAATGATGGTCAGCAACATAGTACTGAGCCCAGTTTGTTACAAGAGTCCACCCTGATTTTTATCCAAGATACTTATTTTTAAAACCAAAGACACTTCACAGGGCACCTGGCTGGCTCAGCTGGTAGAGTATGTGACTCATGATCTCAGGGTCATGAGTTCAAGCCCCATATTGGGTGTAGAGTTCACTTAAAGACAAAACAACCAAAGACAGGAGCACCTTTACAGCTTCACAGGATGTGCAGAGAGCACTACAGCAGAATTCCAGAAGAATGGGTTTAAAATGTTTTACTCTGAAATAATTTTATGCTTATAGAATTTTATGCTTGTAAGAACAGTAGAGTTCCCACATACTGTTAACATAGGTTCCCCTAACGTTAACATCCATAACTACACTACGGTATTAAAACATAAAATTAACATCGGTTCTATACTAACTAAATTACTCAAAAGTTTTCCAGCTGTCCACTAATGCTCTTTTCTTTCTTCTATTTTGTTTTTCCCAACTTTTTTCTATTCCAGGATCCTATCCAAGATCCTACACTGCCTTTAGCTATCACATAGTCTTCACCAATCTGTAATAATTCCTTATCTTTCGTGACAATGATACTTTTGAAAAATACTGATTATTTTTTAAAACATGCCTCAATGTGGGTTTGTCTAATGTTTTTTCTAGGATTAGACTGAGATTATGTACATTTTTGGCAATAATATTATGTAAAACAATGCTGTGCCCTCTTATCAGATATTAGCATGTCTTCTTATTGGTGATGCCAGCCTAGATCACTTAGTGTCTGCCAGCTTTCTCCACTGCATAGTTACTATTTTTCCCTTTGCGATTATTGAACATCTTGGAGAAATACTTTTAGATTATGCAAATATTGTTTCTCCTCAAACTTTCACCCTTTTTTTTTTTGACATTCATTGATAGATCCTGCCTACAAAAACTACTATTATGCTGCTTGCTTCATGGTAGTTTGCTATTACCTGGAGTCCTTCCACGTTTATTAATTATAATTCAGAAGACAGTTGTTTATATCAAATACCAAGGTCTCAATAAACCATCAAAAACAAAAAAACAAAAACAAAAACAAAAAACCCAAACCAAAAACAGTAAGTATAATGGACAACAGTATTTCATCTTGAGCTATAATGACCTTAACTCCCCAAATTAGATGTCTAGCAGTTCCTCTTTGAAGGATCTGTATCTGAGTAAGTTGTTAATGACATCTGTCAGCAGCTGTAGTGTTTTGTTTTATATAATTGTAGCCTCATTTTTTATTGCAAGTAATGCATCATGATGCATATTTAAGGTTTTCCAAATAAAGAGTCTTGAGCAATCTATTTTAAAGTAGCTAATACCACAGCACATTTGAGGCTAAGGGGTAAGCATTCCTTCAGAACCAAAACAATGAGGACAGCAAATATTCTGCCCCTGAAAGTCTAATCTCATTCCTCAACCTGAAATCTCACCACATGAGCATAAAATTACAGTGGTAAAGAGAGATTTCTTAGAATGGTGAATTACAAAGCACCACCTTTCAAGACTCTTTTATTTCTATGACAGGATTAGGATCTGCAAACATGAAATATAACCTTATTCACTTATCTTTCACAAAAGGAAAACCCATCAATCTAATGCTAAAAGGCTTCAAGCTTATTTCTAAACATTTCAAAAAAAAAATGCCTTATTTACCAAAACTTTATTCTTCTTGTTTGTTCATCAAATACTGCAATCTTACATTGAGGTCAAAAAGTGTCAACCAATTATTGTGTAAGAGAAGTTCTACTTTTTAAATCTAAAGCTACCCTATAAAAAAAAATAATAAGCTACCCTATTATACACAGAATTATTTTAATAGGCAATTGAATACACTACTGTGTATTACCAAGTATATTCGACCATTATAAGCATACCCCTTTAAATCGAGTTCTTCAAACGAAAACCCTAGTAAACTTACAATTAACACAGTGACATATAGCAAATACTCTAAGTGTTTTTTAGTAAATAACTCGGTGATGAACAATACATAACAATGGTCCATAATTCCTTCTGGATTACATCCACTGCAGGCTAAGAGTTCAAGCATACCTCTTCCTCTGCACATTCAGAAATCCATTCGTTTTAGTTATTTCTTAAGAAAAGACGTTAAAATGACTTAGAATATAATCTAAATGACATGGAAATAACATTTTTGAAGTTTATCACCCCAAAACTACAATATATTTGTAAAGGATATCAAGTCATTTTTTAAAGTGATTTATTTTCATAATGGATATCTAGGTGATAAAAATAGATGAGAAAACAGGAAATCCCACTCATATTTCTAATCTTACAAATTACTGCCATGATGAGTCCTGGAAACTATTGCAGGATCATAGTTGTAAGATTTATGTTGACTTCATTTCTGGTTGCAAACCTTAATATATTAAAAACAAACAAACAAAACAAAACAAAACAAAAAAAAACCTCGGTCTAAAGCATGGCCATGAGCAAGATTTTATTTGAAAGTCTCTTGACTATTGCTAGGAGTACTGGTTAAGTCATGGTGGTCATTTTCTGACAGTTGCATAGAGAGCTTACAAGGTACTTAAATTTCTATTTCCATATTATTTCAAAATAAAAATTACTTTAATATAGGATATTGCTAGTTTATGCTTTAAAACACTACTTTGTATTAGTGGAAATGTATTTTAGACTGGAATGGAGAAAGGAAATTGGCTAGCACTGGTAAATCTATGCTTTGGAGAAAGAAAACTGCAGTAAACCACTTCATCTTTTATCAGATCCCAAATGACCAGAGGATAATTCTAACCAGCAGGGGGAGATAAGGAGGGCAGTAGTAAGACAAAGAACAGGCTACAGGCAAGAAAAGCAGTTATAATTATAGCTGGGAACACGGAATTTGTTAAAGGAAGTCTACTGTATAATTATATTTGAAAATTTAGCAAGATGCCCAGAGGCTGACTCGCAGCTGTCAGGAACTGGTAACTCTACTTCTGTTCATGCAGCGACCACTTCAGCTAGTAAATCCACTATCCAGACATTACTAGAACTGACATTTGGAGTAAAGGGATAAATCCCCTCATAAGACACTTTTTTTCTATAATGGATGAAGGCATCCACTTCAACAAAGTAACCTTTTCTCTTCAGCTTCCTTTTTAGACTTAGCTCTCCTCCCTCTATCTTCTCTCCCTCAGAGAACCCAACTATCTCATAACAAATTATCCAGATGCAAATCTCTCCCCTGAATTCTGACTATCATGAACAAAGCTATTGCATACAATTCCAAATCAGCAGGTTTACAACAAAATTCATTTCCCTCCACTCTCACCTTGCTTGGAAACTGTCTTCCAATGGTACCAGCATTCTCTCAGGTAAGCAGGGAAACTCAAGATTTACCTTTGCTGTGCCTTTCCTGACCTCCTACCCTACATTAATTCATCAAGTTCTATTAATTTTTCAGTGAAATTCTCTCATCAATGAAAGATATGTTGAAGTCCTAAATCTCACAGCACAGAATGTGACCTTATTTGGAAATAGGGTCTTGATAGAGGAAATCAAGTTAAAACGAGGTCATTAAGGTAGGTCCTAATTCAATATGACTGGTGTCTTTATAAAAAGTGGAGATTTGGACACAGAAACAGACACTCAGAGAGGGAAGATTACCTGAAGAAACACAGAGGAAACATGGCCATCTAATGGGAATGATGTATCTATAAGACAAAGAACACTGAAGACTGCTGGCAAACACCAGAAGCCAAAAGAGGCAAGAAAGAACTCCCCTCTAGAGCAGTCTGAGAGAGCACGGTCTGCCAACATCTTGAGTTTGGACTTTGAGCCTCTAGAACTGTGGCAATAAATTTCTACGGTTTTAAGCCTCCTGTTTTCGGGATTGTGTTACTAAAGCCCTGAGAAAGTAACTCAACAACCCAGAAACAATTTGAACCCAGTTATCTAAACCCTGTACCACCAAACCTGTGCCTGATCTCTGAATACTACATCTCCACACATGCAGCTGGCCATGGCAATTATTTTGTACCATTCTTGCTCACACTCAATTACTGAGGCCTGCTTCCTAAATATTGTATATTTCTTTAATTTGTCCATTTTTCCATGTCTAGGTAACTAGTCTAGTTCAGGTCATCATCATCATGCCCTAGACTGGTTACCATGCCTAGTGTCTTGCCTCTCTCTAATTCATTCATCTTCAGCAAACCAGACTTTCTAAAATGCTAATCTGACCACACTTTTAGATTTTCAGTGGGGAAGACAATGAGCGGCATCCATGATATCTCAGGACAAAGTATAAGTCTAATGTCTTTGGCCTGACTGGCAAAACTACATATAATGGCCTCTGAGACTAAAGGGAAAGAGATCATTTACCACATCCACCTCAAATTCAAGTACCTTCAGTTCCTCAAACACACCAATGCCTTTCACCTCTGCCTAGAACTCTCTTCCCTTTATTTAACCATTCATTCATTCATTCATTCATTCACTCAACAAAACATAGTCCCAAGCTAGATAGTCCACAGAAAATAAAGCAAAGTTCCTACCTTCATGAAATCTATATTCTAAAGAGGGTGTTAAAAGGATCATAAATAAAAGTAAATAAATATACACTACCTCAGGTGCTATTAAGTGTTTCAGAGATAAGTAAAGCAAGGTAAAGGAAATAAGAGAGGCTGGAAGTAGAGAAAAGAGCAAGATTATTTTAGATAATGTACTCAGAGAAGACCTAACAAGGTGATATTTAAGAAGAGATCTGAAGGAAGTGAGGAAATAATAAGCCTTATGGACACCTAAGGGAAGGGTTCCCCCCCCCCCAAAAAAAGGAAGAGCAACAGCAAAGACCCTATGTGGGGCAGACCTACAGTGTTTAAGGAACATCACTGAGGCTACTGTGACTGCAATAGGGGAAAGGAAGAGAATGAGAACAGATGAGGTTTTAGAAAGTCAAACTGTATATGGCCTTGAACAAAGCTCATTGTAAGATTTCAGAAATCAATGAGCAAAAACGTGGAATTTTTGAGTAGCCTGATCTGACATTCATTATAAAAGAATCACTTTGGTTTTATGTAGAGAACAAACTTGTTGGGGAAGAGTATAGTATAAAAAGGCATCAGTTAAGACGCTCCTAGGAGTTTCAGATGAGACGGAGTGGTGGCTTGGAATGCATCAGAGATGGCAGACATGGCTAGATTCAGGGCAACCTTCTTGGGTCCCCTTCCTCTTTGGGAGCTATGTAGTTTCACTAAATAAACTTTCCTTTGCTATCACTCAATAAACTTTGCTTTGATGCCCAGCCCCAGTCCCCTACCCCCCAAAAAAGAAGAAGAAATGGCTGGATTCTGATAATTACGATGAATATATGCATAGGATTAAATAAGCCATCTTTTAAATTTATCAGCTTAATTTTAAAAGTAATATAACAAGGCCATAATTTCAAGTAGGTAAAACTGATTTTTACTTCTTCTCTCCTACTCGTAAGGAAAAATACACAAGAAAGAGAGAAGAGGAGAGAACATTCTAAACAAGCCAAATAGATATCCTTAAAGGAAAGAAAACAGTATGTCACACTTTTGAATTTAGTCCCATGACTCCAAAGCAAGGCTTTCACACAGTAGCTCTGTATTTATGAAAGCACTCTCTTCTTTTCACCTGGTTTAAAGTTGCTGAAGGAATTTTATTCCCTTTATACAAAGGGATCATCTTTAATGCATGCTACCCACTGATGTAAGTCTGAAGTCTTAGATGGTGGCTTAATGTGCAAAGTGGTGAATGTTAAAATGGTGACTTTGGGTATGGCATCTCTGAGCATTTAAACTTCATTATAGAAGGTAATTCCATCTTTTAACTAAAGAAACAAGCATTCAGATTTTATGCTGTGTTCACACATGAAAATTAATTCATTTTATTAGAGTACTCCTAATACTATCAGATCAATTCAATCACTTGCTAACAAACAACAACATGGCAACATTACTATTATTAGGATCACTGCATATACTTTTCCTTGGTAATTAAAAAAAAAAAATCAAGAATTTTTTATATCCCCTTTTTCAAAAATTAGTTGAAGTTCAATTATTCTTTAAAAAGTGAACTCTCGGGGATCCCTGGGTGGCACAGCAGTTTAGCGCCTGCCTTTGGCCCAGGGCGCGATCCTGGAGACCCAGGATCGAATCCCACATCAGGCTCCCTGCATGGAGCCTGCTTCTCCCTCTGCCTATGTCTCTGCCTCTCTCTCTCTCTCTCTCTCTCTCTCTCTGTGATGACTATCATAAATAAATAAAATTTTTAAAAAAGACTTTATTAAAAAAAGTGAACTCTCGGATTTGAATTGAAAAATATTTTTTAGTCTTTTTATTGAAATATAATTGACATACAATACTTTATTACTTTCAGGTGTAGAAAACATAATGATTCAATATTTGTATATATTACAAAATGATTATCTGACTAAGCCTAGCTAATATCCATCATCATACAATTACAATTTTTTCTTATGAGGAAAACTTTTAAGATCTACTCTCTTAACAACTTTCAAATACACAATACAGTATTACTAAGTATAGTTACCCAGCTATACCTAAAGAATCTTTAAATATTCAGGAATATTTTTATTTAAAAATTAAACACTCAAATAATTAGTCCATTTCCATATCAAAAAGAATGAGTTTCCAAAAACAGAAAAGAAGATGTTTACAATATATGGCTTTATCATCAATGAGCATCTGAGAATACAGACAATCCAAGTCCTGAATGTGGAGTCCAATGTTTAACTGCCAATCACCCAGCTGCCCAAATCTCAGCAATAGCTTGAGGCAGAGTTTCACAACAAATAACACCACATACCATTAGACAACTATCAGAGGACCCAGAAATGAAGGCGAAGAGAGAAAAAAATGAACAAAGGAACAAAGGTATTAAGAAGTCAAATAATCTGGTTCCCCTAGCCTATATACTAGAAATGGCACGACATTAGTCCAAGAGACACATGCTACCATTTATCCTTCACAGGTATCTCTCTACCATAAGTTATATCACCAGACCTGTAAGTCTAGGTGCTCATAGTAATGCTTGATTTTTGAGACTTAGTAACAAAACAAAAAGTTTATGTGGCTTCAAGTTGTTTTCAAATACTATGCCCATTAATTTACTCTTTTTCCACAAAAATTCCATAATTACCCTCTTCACCTCAATGAAGACCAGTAGGCTAACAGGATTAGCGTCAATATCAGATGTCTTTTGTTGAATCAGGAGTAGACCATGAGTTTTATTCTAGAGTTTTTTAACGCCCAAGCAGGCCAAAAATGCCAGAGTTAAAACTCTTACCAAAACCAGAAATTCAAGTTCCCTTTGACTCTGTCTGAAAGCATCAGGTCCACCAGAACTTATCTGAAGGGTAAAGGCAGATTTCCTGGGTCAACAGAGTTTCAGCATAAAAGAGTGGTCTTTTTGGAACAAGAGGACCTGGAGAACAAAGATTTTATCTTAACCAAATGAAGAACCAACCAACTCTTATTTGGTGGAAATATGTTCAGAGACTATACACCAAGTTCTCACTCAAGATTAAGTAAAACTGGTCTAAAGAACAGCCTTTATGGATCTGATCTATTCTCCAATAAAGGACTTTCTTTCTCATTTGCCATTTTATTAACAGATTTGTAGTAGAATTATCAACCCTTTCTCTATCTGCTATATGGAAAAGTATAAAGCATTTTTATTTTATTATTTTTTAAAGATTTTATTTATTTATTCATGAGAGACACAGAGAGACAGAGACATAGGCAGAGGGAGAAGCAGGCTCCCTGTAGGGAGCCTGATGCGAGACTCAATCCCAGGACCCCAGGACCACAACCTGAATCAAAGATGCTGAACCACTGAGCCACCCAGGTGCCCCTAAAGCATTTTTAAAAATCAATACTACACTATGTTTATCATAAGAAAATGAAAATGAATTACAAAAAAGGTTCAAAACTACATTAAAAAAATCTCAAATGTGCAATGAGAAAATATTTAAAAGTATAAAAAGGCTCCTTAAGCTGTTCTTCAAGTATTTATTATAGATGTTTCCTTAAACTAGTGAAATTCTTTTTTTTTTTAAGTGAAATTCTTCTATGTTGGGAAATAAACTGTCCAAAATAAGGACAAATCAATACAACATCAACTGATAATACAAAGCATACAACAAATTCACGGACTCTAGCAGCATATCTTATTATCATTTTAAATGGGAAAAACAGATAAATTCCATCAACAATCAAATCCAGAAATATATAGCTTAATCAGAATGACAAATACTCTCGGGTTTTAAAACTGATGTATATATAAAATCTATGAAGTATTTTTGCTTTGGATTTTGTGTTACCATATTATTCTATAACAAAATTAGATTTATTTAATCAAATGAAAAACAAAAGAGTTAAAAATATCTGAACCAGAAAGTTTGTTGGAACTACCATATGATCCAGCAATTCAACAAATACATATAATGCATATTCACAGCAGCACTATTCACAATAACCAAGAAACAAAAACAGCCCAAATATCCACCAATGGATGAACAGATAAACACACTGTGGTATAAACATACAACGAAATATTATTTAGCCATTAAAAGAAAAATGTACTGATAAACGCTAAAATGTGGACAAATCCTGAAAACATTATGCTAAGTGAAGCCAGAAACAGAAACAAAAGAATACTTACTGAATGATTCCATTTATATGAATTACACATAATAAGTAAATCCACAGAGACAGATGTGGATGGGAAAGGGTTTGAGGATGGAGCAAATTTGGAGTAACTGATTAATGGGTACAGGTATCCTTTTGGAGTGATCAAAACATTTTGGAACTAGATATAGGTAGGTGATGGTTATATAACACTGTCAATGTACCAAATGTCACTGAATTATTTACTTCAAAGTCGTTAATTTTATGTTATGTTAATCTCCCCTGAATTTAAGATAAACAAACAATGAAGCAGCCATATTACTAGTAATAAAACCTCATGTACCACTGATACCATATATTGAGCATATCAAAGAACATCATCTCTGTTGTATTCTTCCCAATAATGCATACCCTCAATCTGATCATAAGAAAACCTCACACAAGCCCAAATTGAGGGATATACTAAAACATAACTGACTAGTACTCTTCACAAGTGTCAAGGTCAAGAGAAAGAGAAGAATGAAGAACTATTACACATTGTTGAGGGACTAACAAGATTCGACAACTAAATGAAATGTGGGTTCTAAGACTAGATCTTGAAACAGAAAAAGGTATTAGTGGAAAAACTGGTAAAACCTATATAAAATCAGTAACTTAGTTAATAGTACTGTACCAATGTTAATTTCTTTACTATTGGAAATTATGCTATGGTTATATAAAGTGTAAAGTATGTTATATAAAGTACTTTTTACCCAGCTTCCCCTGGTTTTGTAGGTTTTGTAATTGCTGCAAGTCTTACATATTTCAAAGTAAAGAATAAAAGGAAGGAAAAAAGAAATAAAGGGAGGGAAGAGAGAGGTCCACCAACCAACTTCACTTCATGAATATATTTATTAGGAAATGTTCAAACAAATTAACTGAATGAGACATAGAGGGGTTATTCTAATGGCAAAACTTAGTTCACAAGATCTGCATCTGCTTAACAGATAATGCACTCATTTTGGAAGGAGGGAGTAAATTCTTCAGTTAAGTCACAATAATTAAATCTTACAAACCAGGATAAGTGGGAAACTGAGTGGGGAAAAATTAGACAGGAAGACAAACCATGAAAGACTCCTAACTCTGGGAAACAAAGGTTGCAGAAGGGGAGGTAGGCAGAGGGATGAGGTAACTGGGTGACAGGCATTAAGGAGGGCAACGTGATGTGACAAGCACTGGGTGTCATACTATATGTTGGCAAACTGAACTGAAATAAAATAAAATTTTAAAAAAGAAATCAAGGTTTAATTTAAAAAATTAAAAATTTAACTAGTACTAACATTTTCAACATAAAAATTCAAAGTTAAAACACCCAAAGTCCAAGGGAAAAATTAAAAGAAAACATTGTTGTTATTCCTATAGGTTACAGCTACATTGTAAATTTAATACTGAAGTGAAGAAAGCATATTTATTGTAGCAGAATGAACAGAACACAGGACTTAAATCAGTTTAATAATTTAATCAGATTTCATTTTACTTTAAATTTGTAGCCTTCTCTTTAGATACACTGTAATACAAAAGATTAAAAAGAGATTTTGATATATAATCAACTTAAATCAGTTTTTGGACATAACACTCCTAGTTGTCATACCATTATGTAGGAGGTATGTTCCTATTAAAAATAATTCCCTTGAAAAAGAATACAGTGACCAAAAGGACCAATTTCTTAAAATAAAACTACCAATGTAAATTCTGTAAACATTTTTAGTTTTATTAATCATATTTAACATTCCAGCAACCAAATTGTGTATATAACTACATTACTAATAAAATCATCTTCAGTAAATCAAATTACCAAAAAAGAGACATTTTAAATAAACAATCAAGATTTAAGAACCACACACTCTCATAGCTCTCAGAAGAAACCAATCCTTCTGACAACCTTGGTTTCAGAGACCTAGCCTCCAGAAACCTGAGATAATAAATCTCTATTACTTAAGCCACCTAGTCTGTGGTACTTTGTTCAATAGTCCCAGAAAAGAAACACGATTACCAAGAAAAGAAACACGATTACCAAGCCACAAATAAAATAGTGTACTCCTATATCCCCACAACAGTCTTTCCCTGGAAGAGCATTCCAATTAAAGGTAGCAGCATCTGGGTGGTTAAGTGGCCCACTCTTGGTTTTGGCTCAGGTCCTGATCTCAGAGTTGTGAGATCAAGCCCCATGGTGTGGGCTCCACGCTCAGCCTGGAGTCTTCTTGGGATTCTCTCTCTCTCAATAAATAAATCTTTCAAATAAAAGCTAGCCATTTTCTCAGCTCTTATAGACTAGACTATTTGACTGAATATGTCAGTCATGATCACTCCCTAAAAGAAGCTGCCTTGAATCCAGTCCCTGTGATACAGATGCCCAATTCTGTATCATGACAGCAACAATGGACTGGACCTTGGGTGGGTATCAGGCTGAAGGTCATCAATAAAGTAGGACATTCACTACCTGGCTTAAAATGATGGACTTTTTCAGATTCTCTGTGCCTCTCAATTTGATCTAAAAATCTCAGAAGAAGTAAAAAAATATAAAATAAAAATCTCAGAAGAAACATGCCTTCTGCCCTGGCTTCTACAGCAGGAAATTAACAATGTGAGCTAAAATAATATGAACACTGAAGCCCTCTTGGAACATAGAGAGAAACATGGCATAAAGAATAAAGCTAAAGGTTTTATTATGTTGCCTTAAAACCAAAACCACTTCCTAAAGTCTTAAAAACAAACCCTGTTCTTATTACTCCTTTTCCGTTGCACACACATCTTTTAAACCTGAACCAATTTCAGACCCGCCCTACAAACACAAAACAAAGTAAAACAGAAATAGAGACCCAAATCCAGATCCTACACTCAAGGAGTTCATTCCAACACATATCAAATATTTTTTTAATATGAGCATATTTTGTGTGGATGTATTTCATATGCTTTCATATATTTCTTCACTAGAAAAGGATGAACAGGATATTTCATTAGTTGTCAGTCATACAATACATACAGAAATAAGTGGACAGTTTGATTACCTGGGCCCACACCACTGCTGGGATGAGATGTGGACTTGTCAGGGGACAATAGGATGGCTGGCTCTCAAAAGATGTCACGGAAAGGCAGTCATTACCATAAGGATTTAATAGGCCCTAGGTCTGGCCTTCAGCCACATTGGATAGAAAGTGGATTCTGAAACAATTTCAAGAATGGAATCATGACTCAGAGACACAAAGGACATTTGTGTGTCACAGGATCACCACCCATGTAATGGCATATCTAGCACATTCTCTTTGTAGACAAACTTAAACAGGAAGTCAGATAACCTGAACAAGTACAGATTTTTTAGAATAAGAAGAGACAGAAGACCCAGGTATTCAGGGCATAACACCACCCAATACACAGTACTTACAACAGAAACTGCTGTAAGAGTATTACATATATCATCACAACTCTATGATGTAGGTACTACTATTACCACCATTTTACAGCTGAATAAATTGTGGCACAAAGAGGTCGAGAAACTCGTCCAAGGATGCACAGCTAGCAAGTAATGAAGGCATAATTTAAACCCTGTCTGCTGAAGTCTTTCTCTTAATCACTATTCCACCTGCAAAGAAAGGCTAGGGTATCCATCCACACCCCCCTGCATTTATGTCTTTATAAAGGGGCAGAAACCCGAATATTAAAAATCTTCCATATTATGCAGGGATGAGTACTAGCAGCTTCAACCTCTGGGCCTCTCCTTTTACAGTGTGAGCAGACCGATACATCCACACCCCTCGTGGCATATTCGGCCCTTAGCTGCATCAGTACCGTTGATCAGGCAGTGCCAAGGCTTGCAGAGCCCATCACTCATTCTGCTTCTTCAAAGACTGCATATCTGCTCTCTTCCTCCCTGTGAAGATTTGAAAGTTTACCTCTCAAGGCTTATCTTCTTTCCCGCATTACGATACGCTTGAGTAAAGCCCTTCCTCAAGTTCAAATTATTAACAAAAAACATTTGTCAACTGTCACTACTGAAAGTTCAGCTACTTCGTACAAAAACATAAATATACTTAGTACATTTCTACAGTTCCTCCACTAAAGCTCATTCATGTAATCAGACATTTCATTTCTTACTATGTGTACTACTATGTACACTACCAATAAGCTAAAAATATGCATACGATACTATCACATTGTCCCCAAGCAGCTCAAAAGCAGGTAGAGGGAAGCTGAGCTTAAAGGAAATGACAGGTGCTCTTAATAACAGCTCACTAGCAGCGTGACAAACCAGGAGAAGGGAAAATATCATGGGACAAAACTTCAGGAAGAACAAGACGAGACAGAAAGGGTCCTAAAACAGAGTAAAAACCACACGTCAACATAAAGGAGTGAAAGAAAAAGAAACAAGATTTTCAGCCAAGGATAAGGCAAGCTGTTCAAAATGATTAGACTGCAGATGGCAAGAAGGTCAGACCATGAGGGACCTTTTGTCATCTCTAATATCTAAAATAGCCGTAGTTCTTACTGTAAGAAAAATCCTCAACCAAGGAATATCAAAATTTTACAGTTTTAAAATGCCCACGCATAATACAGATTTACCCATCCCTGAGAAGTGAATGTTCCCTGTGCTAAGAATAGTCATTATAGGAGAAAAGAGTGCACCTTTTTTTTTAAATTTTAATTCCATTTACTTAACCACAGTGCAATATTAGTTTCAGGTGTACAGTACAGTGATTCAACAATTCCATACATTACCTTGTGCTCGTGACAAGTGCTCACCTTAATCCCCATTGCCTTTTTTACCCATCCCCTCCCCCAGAGAGAGCAATTTTTAACAAGAAGGATACAATGATATGTAACATCAAGAAAGACATTTTGACATTATACACTATGCATCTCTAATTTGGAATACTATAAAGCTCTAAAAATAAAATGAGAGGATCTATGCGCTCACTTGGAAAAATGCTAGGATATTCTATCAAATTTAAAATAAAAAGAATGCAAAATGAAGAACAATCTATATCATATGAATATTCTGGCACAGAGATTAGGAGTCCAAATAAGAGACAAACAGGATCCAAACTAGAATACAGAGAACTGATTCCAGAGATAAACATCGGGGAAAAATCAATGAGACTCTGAGGCATAGGGATAGAGGAAGACATCTAGAATGCCTTGACTGGTTTTTAAGCCCTGAGAGAGGTAAACAGATTCCTTATTTATTCTATTAGCTGCTTATCAAATTGTTCAGTTATGTTTAAAACTATCTATGGTCAATTTATCACAAAATCCAAATAAATGGTATTTGCAATAATGCATTTCTGACACACAAAGGAGGAAAAGAAATTTAAGAACAGTGGACAAACTGACAAAAAAAAAAAAAACCTGGAAAATCTGCACACAAACACATTATTATCTAGGGAAAGATGATCCAAACCTGACACTGACATTTGCTCTAATACTCCTTTAAGGACTTTTTCTCTTATGTACTAGTATTTTCCTACCTGAAATACAGAATAAGATCTTTCTGTCATGAATTTATAACTCTTCATTTCCAGTACTCTTCCTCAATTATTAAAACTTAAAATTTCGCTATATATACATTATGCTACAATTAGAAAGAAAAGAAAGAAAAGAAAAGAAAAGAAAAAAAAAAGAAAAGAAAAGAAACTAACTTAGATACATAGGGCAGGACAAGCTGCTGAGGACCAGTCCAAAGAACTATATTGTCTTCTTTTGGAGGAGGAAGGAGATAAATAGTAGTGATAATATAGGAGTTTCCTGAGAACATGTCACTAACATTTATTTAGTAATGCAATCTCCTTACAATATACCTGGACCAATAATACTTATTACCCCCAATATGAAAAGCAATTTGTCCAGTTTCTACCTAACAAGAAAAGCCAAAGGGACTAAAAAAAACTACTTAATCAGTACGTGTTCCCACACTAATTTTAATTTCTGTGTTTCTGTAAATAGGAGAATCATCAAAAACTATATGGATATGGGATCTAAACTAGGCCAATAAAACTGAAATAACTTTTAGTCTCCAATGACAAAAAAAACTCTTGCTTTCTTTCCCTGCTGGAACGAAAGGATGTTTGTTGCTCCAGCTACTGAATGGCAGCTATCCTGTGATCACGAAGGAAATCCGCCTACAACAAACCAAGACCGACAGCCAAACCAAGCTGGTACCTTTTTCATATAGTGTTTGAAGACCAAGCCCTAGAGCCTTCTCTATCTCTGGAATCTTCGTTATGGAAGAAAATAAACTTCATTCTGGCCTAAGGCAGATTTTTGGGGTTTCTGTTATTCAAAGGTGAAAGCACCATAATTTTAAGTATTTTTAAATAGTCTTTCAAAAATAAGTACCTATGTAAAAGCTATTTAAAACTAGGAAACAACTTCACATTTTATAAACAAGTTACAATTTTAGAAGCACAATATAAGCTTTCTTAAATCCATTAAGAGTTTAATCACAAAATATAAATGGCCAGTTAATAGGCAAATAAATAATGGGTACAGGCTAGTTTTACTTGATTGCAAAAAACTGTTTACAATACATTTCTCAATAAAGAAAAATTGAATTATAACCCAAGGGTGGCTTAATTTGTACAAATTTTGAATAATGTCAGATATATTTCCAAAACAGATGCTTAGAGACTCTACAAGGACACTTGGCTCAATCAGAAGCCAGATTAAAGTTCCATCTGGAGCCTAATGGCTCCATGGTTCCATTACAATTACCCAAGTCACCAAAGTGAGCCTTAATGGTTGTACATCACAGAATCTCTCTTGTAGGTATATATCTTGCCCCCAAAACTAGAAAATCATGTCATAAAAATAATTTTGTGTGCATATACATACAGAGACACACACACACACACAGTTCAGTAGGTCTACAAATGTTGCTGTATTTTTTCAGTGACACTGAACTTTTCAATATAATTTTTCATTGGTTATTTATCAGCAGCTTTCATTTTTAGATACAATTACTGGGATATTGTGTCATCACTTTTGCTTGACATGGAAAGTACAAACGTTCACCTTCCCTTTTAATCATCCTCCAGAGTAACTCAAATACCTAGCATAGTCCTCTGTAGGGTTTCCCTTTCTCAGATGCTATCACAGGATTATCAGATCAGGAAAACTGAGTGAGGCCACTTTGTCTCCTAATTTCTACTTCTAAAAGTTGTCACAGAGCCACAAAATTCTAGATTAGAAAGGTACTGGAAAGTAGCCACCATCTAGACCAGTGATACTCAAAGTATGGTCTCTGTTCCACTGCCTGAACATGCTCTGTTTGTTTAAAACATTTTATAGCAATCTGACAGAATGAGCTTGTATTTTGTCTTTGTTTTTTTTTCCTCTGGTCTAGGCGAGGGGCCCATATAAGCAGTCTGAATTCCACCTGAAAATATGTTTTTTGACCTAGCAAGTTTTATTTTAATTTGAATGCTTTTAGATAGGACCCAGGTCTCTAATTTGCTAAACTGGCAAGGTATTTGCATCTATTTAGCTAGTTAGCCCTAGAAGGCATCTGAGTGTCCAATTCACTAGATCAGTATTACACAAACTGTAATACCCGTTTGTGAGTAACAAAGCAATTTAGAAAGTTGCATACAGCAATTTTCTTTCTTTTTCTTTAAGAGTCTGGCATTGCATGACAGGATATGGTATGACATACAAAAAGTGGAACGCACACACTATATGTATACACAGATATATTTGTATATGAATATATGTATGTCAGTCCTAGGTTATGATTTAAATTTTATTTCTTACCGTAGTTCATGGGAAGAATGAATGAACTGCACTGAATGAACTGCACTGTACCAGACTGGTATCTTCACTTTACAGATATAGAAGCTGAGACTCAAGGTTACAGTCAGTTGGCAGCAGTTCAGTGCTCCTTTCTTACATTCTTGATTATAGGTTTGTGCACACAATGACTACGAAACCAATAAACAGGAAATAAAAAATATATGTCCCAAAACTAACACTTAAAAATCTTAAATCAATTAAAAAATTATACTTAAAGGAAAATTTAAATACTAAAAATGAAAAAAAATATGTAAAAAAGACATATTTGATTAAATAAATTTAAAAGGCCCAAAAATAAAACAAAATGAAACAAAAACCCAACAAAGCAATACTTCAACTCAGTAGTTAGAAACACAGAATGAAATACAGGAAAAAAAAATACCACCAACATGCCAGAAAAGTGTCAATTTTCTTAATATATAATTTAAATACCTGAATAGCAGGCAAATGATAGTGAAGGAGAAAATTATAAAATAAATACAAATGGTCAATAACATTCAAAATATACACTAAGATACACTTTTCACCTATAACATTATCAAAAATGTTTTCTTAAGTAATAGTGCATGCTATTGACATGAAAATAAAAGGGACTCTCAAAAATCAGTGCTGGGAGTAAAACACATGAATTGTGGCAGTAAGTATCAGAATCCTTAAAAATGAAATTACCCTTTTATCCAATAATTCTACTTCTGCAATTTATATCTATAGCTCTCATTATTTTGATAGGGTATGTGTGTGTATAAGCATTATCCAAAATATTTTAAATGCAGTATCATATATAATAGTGAAAAATTCTAATGAATTTTTCTAGTTATCAATGGTTAAATCTAGTTATCAATGGTTAAATAAATTATGGTACATCCATACAATAGAATGTTGTACATCTATTAAAAGAGGTGACTTAGATACAAAAGAGGTATGTATTTTTCCTGCCCATATATACCATTAAATGAAAAACAGTAATAGATATGTAATATTCCATTTTTATATTAAAAAAATCTTTAAACACATCTAATCCCTTCTTACTAATAAATAATCCAGTATTTTTAGAATAAACTGACCAGTTACATTTTCATGTAGAATTTTCTAATATGACCATTTTCTTTAAACAGAAATAACCAAAACTGTTACCAAAAAAAAAAAAAAAAGAAAAGAAAAAGAAAAAAAGGAAGAAGGAATAGAGGAAGAGATGGAAGGAAGGAGGGAAAGAGGTAGGCATACAGGCAGGCAACAGGAGTTAAATGTGGAAAATCTCACTACACAGTTAAACTATCTACAGCCACTGCCCTTCTGAAAGGACTCCAAATCTAGCAATTAAGTAAAGGAAAAAAAAAAAAGTTTGGGGCAAGGAGAAAGTAGCCGCTGAGCATCCAGAGCAGTACACGAAGTAGGCATTAATACACAGACCTCATCTCTACCCAATGTGCACTCTTTGAAAGACATGATTAATACAAGCCCTGTCTTTTTTTTTTTTTTTTTTAATCAGGAACTGACCAGACATATAACAGCCAAGAGTTATCAGGTCCCCTTGTGAGGCAGTGAGAGCATTAACAGCAGTCAGTAAAGCTCAACTGTAAGCATCAACAGAAATGGCTAGCAGCAGATCTCATGACACAAAGGAACATGTGATGCAGACAAGGAAGACAGACTTCTCCATAAGCGCAAGGGTTTAGGGCACTGGGTCTTTTTTTTTTTTTTTAAGATTTTATTTATTCATTCATAAGAGACACAGAGAAAGAGAGGCAGAGACACAGGCAGAGGGAGAAGCAGGCTCCAGGCTGGGAGCTTGATGTGGGACTTAATCCCAGAACTCTGGGATCATGCCCTGAGCTGAAGGCAGATGCTCAACCACTGAGCCACCCAGACGTCCCAGGGCACCAGGTCTTAATTTACTCCTAAAAGGATCATTATATTACCTTGCAGATAGGCAGATTTGGCATAGCAACCATCGTATGTAATCATCTGCTAGGTATTCTAGCCCCATGTTCCAGACATCTCTTTTATACATGTATAGGAGGCAGAAAAAAACAAAGATCTCAAATAATTTCAAGGTTAGAACGTAAAACCTCAACTATCCTTAACATTCACATACTCAAGATAATTTTTCAAGTATAATGATTTTCTTTATTATACAGACATATATATAATAGAGGCAGTCCCCAAAGGCACCACAAAACCAAAAACATTCCCATGAACACTGGATGGAGGTCCTTCCTTCACTGAGATACACTAACCAAAATGTCAAAGCATTAAGTAGCCTCTTCATAAAACAATAATCTCTTCAAAGGTAAAGAGTTCATACAGATGTCTGAAATAGGGGAGAAAGCTGTATGACTGAACTAACACCACCCATAATCAATACTATGGGTACGGAATATTTACTTTGGAAGGCAAGGCATGCCATGAATTCCACAATACATACAGGTCTTAGGGGAGGAAGAGAGTTCTGGCAACCTATAGGTTTATGAGTAATGGACTCAAGGACAATCTTTCTATTGGGAGGGTTCCATTTCACATTGAAGAGTAATGAAGTCTCAAAGACAAATTCTTAATTACTTCAATATTTTTCCAAGGAAGAGCCCTGAACAGGTGCTTCAAAAAAAGAAACTTTCTATTCTTTTTAACCTCACTTTACATGTGGCTGTGCCTCAAGCATTCATATACCAAACAATTTAAATACAAATCAATGTAACAAACATATTGGATAAATGGAAAATCTAAGCACTACATAAAGTATTGCTTGTATGATAACAATTTTATGGGGGGATGGGGTAACTGGGTGATGGGCAATAAGGAGGATACATGATGTGGTGAGCACTGGGTGTTAAACTATATGTTGGCAAATTGAATTTATTTTTTTATTTTTTTGGCAAATTGAATTTAAATATTCAAATTATTTTTAAAAAAGAATCAATTCTAAATATTAACCAATCAACTCATCACAAACTTAAAATATAATCCACAATTTCTAATTCACAAGTGTTGTTATTCTTCAAAATATTCATTCAACAAATATTCACTAATCAACGATAACATAAAAAAACAAACACTGGACAGTATATCCTGATCTACAACTTTTTACTCATGAGACACTAAGAAAACCATGCATTGTTTCCTCCAAAACAAAACATGAAAATGCTTTTTAAAGATACTACAAATACATAAAGATATGCATATGCACCCTTTTTACAAACAGGTTGAACACGAAACACCATTTTTAACAAAGTGACACTATTCAGTTGCATGGATAAAGTTAAATTTTACAAGAGAATTATTGATGCTGGTAGTATTGGTATAATTTTTTTCTTGCATCTTGCATCTTTTCAACTATAAGAAAGATTGAGAAACAGAGTTTGCATTTTAGCTTTCTCCTTCTCATCCAAAACACCATTTCAAACAAAGCAAACACATGGAAGAACCAAAAAAACAATGGCCAAAGCTAAAATAACAAAACCTTACTACTGTACCAGTTAGGGCTCTGAATTATAAACAACACACATTCTGCTTCATCTAAGTCAAAAAGGAATTTATTGGCTGAGACCGGGTAGCTCAAAAAAACTGAGACAAGGTTGAAGAGTAAGGAATCAAGGAAGGCAGATCACAAAGTTCTGCCCCCACAGCCTAAAATGAAGCCTTCAACATGTTACTGCATCAGTAACCAGCATCACAGGATAGGAATGAACATCTATTGGCAGCTCTTAGATTTCATACTCAGTTTCTCTCAGTGCCCAGGTACAGCTCTCTAGCTGCAAAAGGACCTCATCATGCCAGCCTTTAGGCTTCTTTAGTTGAGAAAAGTGAGGTGCAGCCTCCTACTTGAACTATAGGGGGTTAAGTAAGGCCCTACGCAGATGAAACCATACGCACTCTCTACTAAGATCAAGTGATGATAGTAGATCTGAAGTGCCTTTACTTTGATGCAATGTCTTGCTCAAATCTATAAAAGTTCACAAATTCAAAGTTCATAAAAATTAATTCAAATCTCCTTAACATTATTAGATTTGCTTGTTACGATTTCTAGTCTATTTCCAAGGCAAAAATTTACTCATTCTAAAGTGGATCTAGCAACCAATACTAGACTGAGTAATTTAGATGGGGTCTAGCAAGTTTCTTAATACACTATAAGTATTGCCTCTTGCTTTATATTCTATCCGTCTGCTAATTTGGTTTCTTGCTTGCCTTTTTTGCTGCAGCTGTGCACCGGGTTAACTGTTTCAATGGTTTTCCTACAATAACCCACAAATTTTTTCCTGATCAGTGTGCTGTATGATTGGTTCTTTGTTCCTAAGATAATTATTTTACATTTGTCTACACTGAACTGCATTTGCCATCTGCTGGCCCAATCACCTAAACAATCCAAATCTTTTTGAATCTGATTGCATTGTTCCTCATTATTTCCTCTAGCTCCAATTTTAGGATCATCTGCAAACTCTGAGATCTTTTCTTTAAAGCTTGGACACATTTTATTTTAATATAGTTTTTTTTTTTAAGTGACCCTTTAGACACTCCAGCTGAAATCTTCTTCCAACTTGAAAAGTTTCCATAAAGCTTATCCAAGGATACCTTCCAATAATATAGTCAAAGTGCTGCTAGAAACAAAGCTGACTAGAACCCACTCTATTTCTTCTTCCTTTACATTGCCAAAATACTTTAAAAAGTATTATGTCTTCTAAGTTCTTCTCTTAAAAGCATAAATATTTTTAAGGAAAGCAACATTCTGTTTTCTAAAATATACATTCATGGTATTTTTTTTTGTAATAGCTTTCCTAAAGGACACATGGTGAAGTTTTCAACAACTTCTTACACATAAGGCATTTTAATCTATTCATTCAAAACTTATTTGAGCATAGTAATGAGCATTAGGTAAAATGCAGTCTCATGACCCTAGTCCAATTATTTATGTCTCAAAATTTCAGTTTCTTAACTGATAAGATGACTTCTAAAGGCCTAATCACCTCTAGAATTGTGAATTACCTTTTATCTAAAGAATACCATACCAGATCCACCATATCTAAATTTTTTGTTTCAAGTTTCCCGTGCTCCGTTTAATTACAAACTTTCCAACAAGTATTTCTTTTGCAGTCCTTTAATACTATAATATTGTAAATAGATATTTACTTAGCAAAATTCCCTCTTCAAATTAGATTTACTTGGCAAGTGTGAACATAGTAAATCTTTATTAATTAATTATGATGCAGAAGGCCAGGTACATCTTTAGATCTAGGAAGAATTATTATCTCCATAAACTTCACTGATTTCTTAGTATAATCACATTTCCACAAAAGCCCTACTAGAATTTTAAAAATTATATATATATATATTTGCTGCCATTTTGCTGTTTCAATTGGTAGATGCAGGAAACAAATTAAACATCTATTTTCATTTATTCAACAGTCAGTAAATGTTGTAAGAATATAATAACAAATATATTACTCACCCTCCAGATGTTTGTGTGAGATTTAAGTAGCTACAAGGTATCATAATAGAGGTATACTCACATGGAGGTTAGGAAGGAAAATTTACTTTCAGGAACAGGATGAGAGCTTTGTGTGGGACTCCATCCCAGGGTTCCTGGGTTCACGCCCTGAGCTGGAAGGCAGATGCAATCACTGAGCTACCCAGGCATCCCTGGATGAGAGCTTTGTGAAGGGTATGCATTTCAACTCTGGAATATTATAATGTCTTTTAGAAACCAATCTACTAAACTATGAGTAATATCACAGAAAAGACAAATATAAAATGCTAACCAGTCAAAGCAAAAAAGGAAAAAAAAAAAAAAAACCTCAAAAAAGAAAGGGGTTTACTAGTCATTTCTGGGTGGTGAGGTCATGTGTGCTTTTTATTTTCCAATTTTTCTGTAATGAGTATATGTTGTTCTTATAATAAAAAGGACACAGGGATGCCTGGGTGGCTCAGCGGTTGAGCGTCTTCCTTTGGCTCAGGGCATGATCCCAGAGTGCCAGGATCGAGTCCCACATCGGGCTCCCTGCGTGGAGCCTGCTTCTTTGTCTGTGTCTCTGACTCTTTCTCTCTCTGTGTCTCTTATGAATAAATAAATAAAATTTTTTTTTAAAAAAAGGACACAGTAAAATATTTTTCTATTAAATTTTCAAAGCCATAACTTTTTTTAAATTCATCCTAAATAAAACACCAAGATTTAAAAATCTGAACATTTCACATAAAAAGATGTAGATTTAATTTTTTTTTTTTTAATGTAGGCTCCATGCCCAGCATGGAGTCGTCCAACATGGATGGAGCTTGAACTTACATCCCTGAGACCAAGACTTGGGCTAAGATCAAGAGTCAGACACTTAACTGATGAACCACCCAGGCATCCCAAGATCTAGATTTTTAACTTCTCTCAAAAAACAAAAAACACACCACTAGATCTAGCAACACTGAGCCCACTTTGGAAAAGCTCTCCAGTTGCCTGAGTTCCCACTAGTTATTTTCTTCCCCACTTTTTATTGATTACCAAACAACAGACTATCAGGACTAGGATTTGTAACCCCTATTTTGAGTGCAGAAGCAATCATATATATATATTTTTTTTAAGCAATCATATCTTGATTCAAATCCCAGCTCCTCAACCCCTAAACTGCTTCTTAACCTGGGACAAGTGGTTTAATCTCTTTAAGCTTCAATTTCTTCATCATAAGAATATAATAGTGATTAATTATATAGGGAATAAAAGCAAAGTAAAATATATCAAACAAATGCAAATGCTTGATAAATGATATTTATTATTACACTATTTGGACTGAAATTCCAAACCTAATTAATGAATAAGATTTATCATAAACACTTCCCTCCTTGTACAGACTTCAAAGCAAAAATGAAATCACTATGGCCCTATCACTCCACAAGGATTCTCTCTGTAAAATAAGGATAGAACAGTAAACAAATGCCTTCTAGTACTGAAATGAGTTAATATATGTAAAATGCTTAGAATAGTACATACACCAGCTAAGTTCTAAGAGAATTAGTTATAACTAACAGTAGTATAGTTATTCTCACAGAGCAGGTACATATGAGCTTAATAAAGGTTTATGAGGAGAAATAAGTAAAAATGTGGCTGAATGAATACAAGACAGTTATCAAGATTATTTCTTTATATACAGTATAAGAATCCTCTCAAATATCCCATATTTTTATATTAAACCTGAAAACTGCAATGAAAACAAAGTTATTCTGATGTATTAAACTTTTTGTGCTCTGGGCACAAAATAATAAAAAATTATTAAACTCTGATGAAAACAAAAGAACTGACCATAATTGCAAGCATGCACATTATATGATGTTCACAGTTTCTTTCCGGAGGAGATTTAGAGAGCCCTATTTCATTACAGTTAGAACCAGGCCAGTCTAGGCTAAGCTTTCAAGTTCTTTTATGCTTCCAAAGATCTCAGCAACTGAGTTTAGAACCAATGCAAAGAAGGACTTCACTACCTTTCAGAGCTACTGGTTTCAAAGCCTCAGCCATTAAAAACAAAGCATGATGAAAAAAGGTCTGGTCAAACAGCAGCAGTGGTTCTCTATTAAATGGTGTGGTATCAAAAAGATGATTTGATCTTTAGCATACTAATCATCTCAGTAGAAGTAGTTTTTAATTAGTCTGGGAATAACAAAGAAGCTCAATCCTTCAAGTATTTAATTTAACAAAAGATAAAGATAGTCTCCCCTGGCTAAAGTGGTATGTACATTCCAGATTCCCTGCCATGTCACACAAATCCTTTCATAGCAATCAAAACAATGAGAAAAGGCAACAAAATTGACTTAAAAAGAGCAATTTCCTTCCCAACCTAAATAAACTTTACACAAACTTGCCTCTGATAATCGACTAAACAAGCTGCACCACCAGCATCAAGGGAGGGTGTGTGGATATCTAGCAGGTGCTGCAGTTTATCACAAAACCGTCTAAAATAATTGGAAGTGACAACCAGCACTACCACAAATGATTTATTAGTCTTTCACTCAGCTTTTCAGCTTCCTCAGGGCCAGAATAAATAATTTACCAACTCTGTATCTTCCAATCATTAATTCTTCCCTATGCATCCAAACTACATTTAACTCTGCTAGGTTCAATGGAATAAAATACACAATAGGAATATTTTTCCAAATATAGAATTATCTGACCATATGCAAAGGCAAATTTGTCAATGGAGATGTACAATCCAGATGTAGAAGAATTTAAGAGCTCAAAGTCAGCAACTGCAGTTGAGTTTGAGGGAATAAAATCAAGTGAAGCAGAAATGAAAGTAGAGCCTAGCAAAAAGCTCACTCACTCATAGATCAGGAAAGGTCCCAGAGACTCTGCGGACAGTAACCTAAACATACTGCATCAAAAAGACTTTAAACCTCAAGCATCACTATCTCACAACAGTCAATTCATGGACTAACTGGCTGACTCCCCTGAAACTCTCCAGTAAGTTATTTTGAAAAAATATATAGCCTTCCCTCAGAAAAAGGTAGAAACTTTAAAACAATGCAAGTTTTTTTTTCCACGCAAAAAAGAATATATAGGGCAAGATGAGGACCTTCTTTAAAATTATTTTCCTATTTTGAATGAGTTTATGAGACAATTATGTATTCCTAGGAACTCAAAAAAGGAAATATATGTAAAAAAAAAAATCAAAGAAATACTCCAAAATAACTTTGACAATGGTGTTAAAAGGTGTGTCTATTAATTATTTAGAAAAAACACAGAAAAAAAATCATATCCTAAATCCATTTTTGATGTCAACTAGTCTTGTCTCATTAAATCAGCATCTATGATTAAAACAGAGATCATTTTTGGTACATAATATATTGCATTGTTAGAGCAGCATCTGTTTATTATACAGCATAAACATTTTTCAGCTTTTTCTTTTTTTTTTTTAAAGATTTATTTATTTATTCATTCAGCAAGAGCGAAGAGAGAGGCAGAGACACAGGCAGAGGGAGAAGCAGGCTCCCTGTAGGAAGCCCGATTTGGGACTTGATCCTGGGTCTCCAGGATCACACCCCGGGCTGCAGGCGGCGCTAAACCGCTGAGCCACCGGGGCCTGCCCTCAGCTTTCTGAAACAGTACTAATACACAACAAATGATGCACACCTAATAATTTATTGCATCTTTTTTATTTCAAGAAGAAATACTTTCAATGAAAGGGTTAATAACATTAATATTCTAATATCTGGCCTTGTATGAGGCAGCTTCAAGCTGCTGGGCACACAGTCCAAGAATTTCATAAACTACATCACAATCTAAATCTTAAGTGTTAGAGTGCATCACAATCTAAATCTTAAGTGTTTAATATATGTT
Organism: Vulpes vulpes; assembly: GCF_048418805.1. Lineage (NCBI taxonomy): Eukaryota > Metazoa > Chordata > Mammalia > Carnivora > Canidae > Vulpes > Vulpes vulpes. Next base: position 75,869,610 of record NC_132790.1, on the reverse strand, counting down.
TAAGTATACTTTTAAATACATGACTTCTACCAAAATGTACAGTGCATTAAAATAAAGCCTAACTAATGAAAATTATAATAGAAATTTGAGTCCAAAGAACGTAACCTAGATTACAAAATTTTCAAATAATCTCTAAAAGAAAATTCCAAAATGTTCATAAATGAGAGTCTATCACTTTCAGTATTACCTGGGCACAAAATCATATGGTTTATATTAAGCAAAACCATGTCTTATTTATGCATAAACCCAGTACACCTGTTGCAACAGAAAAATAAACCCCCAAATAGCATGGGTCCCAGCCTCCCACAGGTTAAAATAAAACAAAGATGTAAAGAGTGGAAAATATAACAAAAGACATCTTTTTCAAACAAATACAAAAGAAAATATTTTATGTTTTTATATACAGAGTAGGGAAAGGATAAAAATGTTTTTTAAGAAGAACAGCATAAGGGCAGCCTGGGTGGCTCCGTGATTTAGCACCACCTTCAGCCCAGGGCCTGATCCTGGAGACCCAGGTTCGAGTCCCACGTCGGGCTCCCTGCATGGAGCCTGCTCCCTCTGCCTTGTCTCTGCCTCTCTCTCTCTTGTGTCTTTCATGAATAAATAAATAAAATATTTTTTTTTAAAAAAAGAGCAGCATAAGAAGATTGCACGCAGGTTTCTTTGCAATTGGCTTTTAGCCATAGAGGAACTTCAGCAAGAAAGGATGAAGCAATGCACAGCTCTAGCGGCACCAAACTGCCTGAGAGTGCTTCCTAATACCAGAAACTGGATACAATGCTCTAAGAGTTGACAGCAATTTGTCCCGTGTGCTGAAAACCCTGAGCCCTGCAGAGCCACATGATTATCTGTGGAAAAAGTCTGTGCAAAGTATCCTGGCTCTTAAATGTCCATCAAATGGGAAACAGATACAAAAACTGTGTTACTGATATTGTCCTATCACGAAGTATTATAGAGAACAGTTAAAAATTAATACACTGGATGTAAAAATAGAAGGAACAGCTCAGAAACAATGCTGGGTAAAAAGGATTTTAAAATAGCAAACCACATAAATATTCTAATAGAATATTTATTTCAGTTAGTAAAAACACTCAATGTTGATGAACACATAAATGTACTATTAGTCTAAAAAAGCTATAAACCAATTTCAAGATGGTACTAATCTCTATGAAAGGAATGAGCTTAAAATGCTTTTAAAATATATATACAGCAAATGTTAACATACTAATTCTGCATGGTAAATACAAGGTTGCCTGTTCTATTTCTTCTCTGTACTTCTGTAAATATTTGGAATATTTCTTAAGTATCTTAAATCTAAGCCATGATGTAAATAATTTTCTTCTGAAAAAAATTATAAAGATTTTACAGTATCCTTACCTGAAACATGAGAGCCTACCTTCTTAAAAATCACTGGTTTGACTAGTCCCCATATTTTAAAACTTTTAAATTCCAACTTAACGAACTAAAAACTCTACCCTCTTTTCACAAATGATTTGGCTTAGTAACATTTTCAAAGCAAGTTCTCATGAGACCTATGCTTTTATCTCAAAACTGAACGGAGGGATTCCACCAGGTAGACTCCCTAAGTAAAGTTAAAAATCTTAGCAGGGGCTTTTAAATAACTGGTTCTATCATTTACTGTTAGAACAAACAGGCTTGACTGAGAACCTGACTCCCATTCCTTGGGTCTAACTGCCCTGGGGGAACCTTTCACTTCATTAGTGAACATGTTTTCATTTTCTTTGTTTATGTGAGATATTAAACTTTTACCTGTTAAGAAAGGAAGTGAGGGAGAGAGGGAGCGAAATTCCTAGTAAGCTTTTAGACTTATCTAATGAAATCTTTAAAGAAGTCAGTACCACAATGACAAGCTTTTTATCTTGCGTTAAAAAAAAAATTTTTAAGCTTTTTATTTTTTATTTATCATTGAGGGATAGAGAGAGAGAGAGAGAGAGAGGGGCAGAGATACAGGCAGAGGGAGGAGCAGGCTCCCTGCATGGAGCCCAACATGGGACTCGATCCCAGGTCTCCAGGATCGCACCCTCCGCCGAAGGCAGGCACTAAACCGCTGAGTCACCTGTGCTGCCCCAATGTTAAAATTTTCTAGAGTCAAATTTCTTTTAAGGTCAGACTCATTTCTTTACAGGCCTTTGGAAATTTGACAGGTCACCTATGACTAAATAGTAACAAGATGCCTCTCATTTACAATCAAATTTGTACACTAAAACAAAAGTTTAATATACTTTTTTGTCACCATGAAGAAAAGACACTGTTAATTTCCACAAAAACTTATAAATATTCTCTCAAAGTAGAAACCATCTTATTTAAAGAATTACTGGCTTGTTATCTTACACAAGAAATCATATTCAACTTATATTGATGTTTTCTATCTGAAGTATGTCATGCAATATTGCAATTTATCTTATAAATCCACTACAGTGTGATCAAATCCAATCAACTCTGATTGCATAAATTTGAAACAATGAAGCAATCACATCTGTTAAGCAGTTCTAGCTCTAGACACCACTGTAAAAGTTTACACAATAACAATTACATTTTTTTCCTCCATAAGACTTTTTGTACTTGAGTTTTCATAACATTTCTTGTGTGTACTGGGTTCCATGTCATCTACCATATGAGGTAGAACACAAAATAAAAGATAAGGAGACAGGAGAAACTGTGGAAATGGGAAGTAGAGACAGTATACGTGTGAAACTAACACACCTTAGAAAATATTTTCATAAAACTGCAAATTACAAGATAGAAAAAAATTAGTGAATTTGAAAGAAAAAATTTCTAACTTTATCCTGAAATGACTATTAAAAACACAAATATTGAATTTAAATAAAAATACATGGATACAAAGTTTGCCAAACCATGCTTTATGAAGCAAAAGATTGCCATACAGCCAAAGAATCAGCACCTACCTTTTTTGGTGTAACCCTAACTTCTGAAACTTGAATGATTTCATAAAAACATTATAATAGCATGATATGACATGAATATGATAACAGCATAATATATATTACATAATAATAATAGCATAATATATATCCTAGAACATATATTATTCCTTTATAATAACCAGGGACTTTTATATACTGAATATATATTTCCTGATTGATTTACTTTTCTTTTTATTTTTTTTATTTTTATTTTTATTTTTTTTTTATGATAGACACACAGTGAGAGAGAGAGAGGCAGAGACACAGGCAGAGGGAGAAGCAGGCTCCATGCACCAGGAGCCTGACGTGGGATTCGATCCCGGGTCCCCAGGATCACGCCCTGGGCCAAAGGCAGGCGCTAAACAGCTGCGCCACCCAGGGATCCCTGATTTACTTTTCTTTTTAAAGATTTATTTACTTGAGAAGGGGGCAGAGAACAGAGGGAGATGGAGACAAGCAGACACCCCACTGAGCAGGGATCAATCCCAGGACCCTAATAGCATGACCTGAGCTAAAATCAGAGTGGAAGGCTTAACCAACTGAGCCACCCAGGTGCTCCTGACTGATTTATTTTAACTTGAATGAAAACAGGAGTGAGTCATGGCTCAAATAAGTTAAAACTATTTCCTACTACTAAGTTAAAATTAATAAAACAAAACAAAATTATGATCAAAGGAAAATTTCCCAAAATGAGACAACAGGTAATTCTGATGGCAAAACTTGAATTCAAGAGAGTGACTAAGATCTTTTAACAAAATCACGTGCTAATTCAGATGCTGTCCTTTTGTCTAGGGAAATGGAAAGTTTTCACAATACAAATATATCCCGTTCTCTTAGAATTTTCAGTTTCATTATTTGGAATTATTAAAATGCTATATTAACCAAAAAGACAAGAGTTTGCCTTCCACTCTTATCTCTTTCCTATGATTCTGTTGTACTCTCCTTAATATGTAACTCCTCACTAGTTTTTTTGATATCTTATAGCTTAATTCCTAATCAAATGCATTAAGAAAGATGCTCTCTTACATTGAAACTCTCATGACTATTTTGTACTTTAGCTTCAATATAAAGACATTAATTTGATTACCATAGGACAGTAACAGTATCAATATTTCACTAAAAGTAAATTTCCATGAAATTTTTTTATTTATCAAACATTAATCATCAAATAGGATTAAAATAAGAAATAACACAATTCTGACAAAACTGTACTGTTGCTATCTATCATCTATTTCATTTCTATATTTGTTCATGTCTTCATTCAAGATATACTATTTTTATACTGAAATATCAGTAAAAATAGGATAACTCCTGTTTTTATTATGAAGATAAGCAATAAACTAAGTACAACATGGTACAATAAGTGCTCTACAAAAGTTTGTGGAAGGTGAGGTGATATCACCGAGAAATCAGAGACAGCTTTCAAGAGCTGCGCATCTTGCAGGATAAATTAACCATGAAAAGAGGTAAGGAGTGAAAAGTACATAAAAAGATTTATGCAAAAAAAGATTAAGCAGATGGGTCTATTTCCTCTCCTTCCCAAATCTCAAAGAGATCTCAAATTTTTACAAAATAGAGAAGTAACATATCAAGGGAAATAATTCATAAGAGAACTTACCATAAAAGACTGTGAGGCAGGGCACCTGGATGGCTCAGTTAGTAAAGTGTCTCTTGATTTCAGCTCAGGTCATGATATGCAGGGCTCCACATTCAACGGGGAGTCTGCTTAGGATTCTCTCTCCCCCTTTCCCTCTTCCTCTGCCCCCACCCCTTGCACGCGCACACTCTCTCTCAAATAAGTAAGTTTCTAAAATTAAAAAAAAAAAAGTAAGGAAAAGCAAACTATTTTGTCCATATTCCTGTAACATTCAGCCTCACACATGCCACCTCTATAGTACCCTGGCAGCAAATCTCCAAATAAGAGAACTAGAAAAAAACTAACAAACAGGGGAATAAATTCTTCTTTAAAAATGAATTCAAGATAACTTGCCCAAACTTAAAAACACTTGCCTCCAGAATGAAAGGGTCCTTCAAGTCCCAGTATAAACAACAAATAAAATCCATTCCAAGACACATCATCATAAAAATTCTGTGATAAATATTCTAAAAGCTTTCAGAATAATAAAAACAGGTCATGCACAGCAGAGAACAATATGCAGTTGGAGAAAAAACTATGGACTTCTTGGAAGAAACACTGAATGTTATAAAACAAAGCCTTCAAAATTCTAAAAGAAAATTACCTACAACCTAAAATTCTATACCCAGCCAAATTATTAATCAAGTGTGAGAGTAAAATAAGGGCATTTTAACCCTTCCTAAGATGTATGTGCCTACAATAAGGAAATTAAACCAGAAAAAAAAGACAGTGAGTTGCAATCACTAATAAGGACCAGGACAAAACTATCCAACGTCAGAGGATATCAAATTCTTGACCTTCTAAATTGCTTCAATACCTTATAGCATGAATGAAAATGGCAGTGGCAGCTAAAGAAACCAGAAGGAAAAATAAAAAATAACCAGAAGAAGAAAAAATCTAGAGGAAGCAATTAGAATCAAGCATTCTTTGCCTAGGCAAAGATGCCTGTGAGACTGGAGGGAAAACCCAGGACAATGGCTGTTAAGCCTTCAGATGAGCGTCTACATTAAACCAATAAATGACTGCCAAACTGTTACACATTCATCTCTAAAGTTGTGCTCATATAGATTATAAACAGTGTCACTTTGAAGATAAACAAAAACACGAAACTATACAAAAAATGCATGCATACACACACAATTTCACTCATGATAGGGTTTAACTGGATTATTTTATAATTAGATTTCATTTAAGAAACCAATAATAAAACAGTATAGTTTCTATGAAGAGAATGATTTTGAGATATAAACAACAGTTCAAAATGGTTGTAAATGATTATACCACTCATCAATTTCAGAATCTCCCCCAAAATTGATTAATTAGCATCAGTTATTTTTCAAATTTTAAGTGAAAAACTGTGCCTACTCTATCTAGGTATCTTATGGATAAAATAAACCTCTTTAAACTCATTACATATACTTCCTATGCAGTTAATTTTCACTTACAAAAATTTCAAAGAAATCAGAGTAATCCTCATAATCTTAACTAGAAGAGTGTTTAATGCTGACGTTTTGGGTTTTTTTAAACTTTATTTTATTATTTTTTAAATACTTTATTTATTCATTCATGAGAGAGACACAGAGAGAGGCAGAGACACAGAGGGAGAAGCAGGCTCCATGCAGGGAGCCCGACGTGGGACTCAATCCTGGGACTCCAGGATCACACCCTGGACCGAAGGCAGGCGCTAAACCACTGAGCCACCCAGGGATCCCCAATACTGAAGTATTTAATTCTACATGAATTGTTAGTTTTGATAGAAGCTCCAATTTAATCTGGAAGTATTCTTTAAGTACATGAGTTGGAAGAACTATGAGGAATAAGCACATATTTCTAAAATAGTGGTTCTCAATCCCACCAGATCTAATGTCCCTTTCTTTCTCTGTACTCTCCTGAAATGAAGTTCAGATATAATAAAATCTAACTACACAAAGAATTTTTTTAAAATATTAATTCCCTAACCATAATATTAATAAAAAATAAAAGTAAAGTATAACAAAATACTTACTTCATTAAATAAATGCTTAGGTGTAGCTACTTAGAAAAGGAGACTAAAAGAGTCACATATCTGCACCTGTATATAATAAATAAATTTAGATCTAAGAGATAAAAGAACTCACTCACCATAAGAAGTACAAGAAAATGAAAAAGGAGTGGCATAGGAGAACAATAAAAATTAGTGTTGAGGTAAGTGATTAAAGACAAAAAGTTATTTCATGTGAAGATAAAGACAGAAAGAAGCTTAAATGAAATAATGATTAAAATGCCAAGACAAATTCTATACCATTCAAATTGAAAAAATTATGAAATACGGTGTGAGTGCAACTGACCTGGGTTTTATTTTTAAGTGCAGTGGCAAACAATTACCTAGGCTAAGACATGGTATGGTGTGGTTACAATATATCCCAGGAATACTACCACACTGTCAAAGCATACATACAGTAAGTCTCTAGTACTTAAAAATATGATAGAGACTACATCTTCCAAAAATAATAAACAAAGTAAAAAAAAGTATTAGAAGTTACAGAGAAGTACAAAATAAACTCTTGTAATGATATCAGAGGAATACTGAACACAAGGCAACATAATAATTTTAAAATATAATTTTACTATCATTAATATATTTACATAATATATACTATATGTTATACTATATTACATATATAATTTTATCATTCTAAAAAATGAAATTTTAATATTTAGGATGGCAAACATGAAATATCTTTAAACATTCCTTATTAACTATAAAATTCAATGAGTTCTATTAATTTAAAATTTAGTTTGTTGTTACAAAGTCTTAAATATCTTGTTACATATTTGCAATAAGTATTCTTGAGCCTCCAGTAAACGGCATTACTAAACTGAAAACTTTTCCACTAAATTTCTAGTTAGAACCTTTATATATAATAACATTTATATTATTTATGGATGTGGAAAAATGTGAAGTAAATTACACAGAATTTTGAGAGGATTTCTTTATTCTACTTAGGTTTCCTCTCCACACAAACTTCCCCTCAAGTAAAGATTCTTCGTGTAATATCTTACAAAAAATTGTCAGTACTATTATACATGAAAGTGTCACTGCTTTATCTTTGAAGAGAATTTAAGCAAGCAGACCTTGAAGTTACGTGGTACTCAGGACAATCCTTTGTAGTCTGAGACTGTCTCACACACTGTAGGATATGTAGCATCCCTGATCCACATCTATTAAATGCCAAAAACACTCCCACAGTCATTGTGACAAAAAGCATAATTTCCAAAATTCCACTTTTGAAGCAGCACACTCTTATTTAGAAATTACTAGAAGTCTTATAGCAAAGAGCATATTATAGTGAGAAAAACACTAGGAAAAAAAGTGTTTCAAAAACAAAGAAACACTTATCAATTATACAAAAAACTATTACCTTGACAATTTTATCATCTTAACATCCTTTCTGTGGACTATATTTTTTGATATTGTGTAAAGAGAACGACTTAAAGAGATCTAATAACCACTCTAGGTCATATGTATATCCACTTTATATAATTTTTAATAGAAAGTTTTCCTATATAATCCTTTTAATATTCCAACATTTACTTAGTCAAATTAGGGTAAAAAAATAGGATATAATCCACAAATTGTATGTACATAGGCAGGCAATGCGTACATAGTTTCACTTGTGTGGATTTTACTTTGTTTTACTGTGTGGATTTTACTTTGTTTTTATTGTTACTTTATGTTGTTTGGTGTTCATTGTTTCACTGAGCAACATCAACACTAAAGATACTATATTTATAATATTCAGTATTATTAAAGATTTATATGTATTATTTTGTTGCCCCAAGAAATCCTTACTGCATGAATCCCCTTTTTTTATTTTGCAAACTCAAAATTTAATAAGGTTCTATTTAATTAGTCAGGATTCAAATATACATTCATGCCAAATTTAGGAACCACATGGGAGGTTATGGAGAAAGGTATTTGAAACACTTCCACAGGACAACCTTGGGCTGCTCTCTTAATATATCAGTGCAGGGACCTACACTACTTCACATGCTATCCACAAAATGGACGAGGTGTGAAAGAAATTTTGTGTTTAATGTGACCTTTGGCTGTACTCTCACTTGTCATAATTATAAAGGAGCTACTCTCAGAGCCAACATATAAGTCATGCTACTACTCTTACAACTACAGTAGTATTTTACAAAGTATTTTATACTTGCAAATTCAAGTCAGAATACAAGGAAGCTCCTCTTTTGTTTCCAGACATAATAGGGCTTTCTGAACAAAAAGAGTTCTGAGATTATACGTATGAATGAATAAGAATTACTGCACAAGAATTTTTCTTTTTGTTGTACATTCAAACAAAAATATGCCAGTGTGGTTATCTGTTTGAACTTAAATCATCTATGCTCTAAAGGCAAAAATACTGGAACTTTAATAATCTAATTATGACCTTAACAATGTAATGTCATTTTAGATAAATACCTATCAATAGGAAATTAAAAAGAAAACTACAAAAAAAACAAAAAACAAACAAACAAAAAAAACCTTTTCGAGAGATTCCTATTTTCCTACACAGAATGTTACTAAGGAAAAAAGAAATGTTACTAAGGATAAATAGTTGTTTTAAAAAATATTTTGGCAAAAGTATCAATATACATGAAATGTGACATGATTTTTTAAGGGGGGGGGGATAAAAAACACTGGATCATCCAACATAAAATTATAAATTCTGAAGTAAAACAAACAGGATTAGTTTTCAGTATAATATTAAAATATGCCACCAATGAAAAGATTTGCAAGGTAAAATGAACATAGAAATCCTGTAATGTATGATATGAAGAGAAACTAGAACTCTCTATTATACTATAAGCAACTTTGCCATCCTCATCTTTCTGTTCCCAATAGTAACACCATAAGCTGTGAAACATCAGTCATACTTTATAAAAGTCAGAACCACAAACTGCCTTGGTTGCCTAATAAAAACATACAAATACTGGCAAAAGAAGTCAGTTTTATCACAAAATCAAATATTTTTAAAGACATTGTGTGTGAATTAAGATTGCTCCTAAATGTATGTTATATAAGGGTATTAGGAATTACTCAAAAGGTATGTGAGATAATACTATCACACTGTAGTAGTGTGTCCTGAATTGGAAGATAAATTATATGGCCATCCTAGCTGTTACAGTATTTCATATTACCTAAATTATGTATTTTGAGGATTTTATGATGTAACATTAATTATTTACTTGGAAACTCTAACTTAAAACTTTGTGTGATTCACACAGAACCCTACTGTTCATACATATGCAGCCACTTACAACATTCACACCATCGCTCAAATTCTACTACTGCCTAACTCTAGCTCACCTGCTTTCTGATGCCTTTCGTATGCTTCAGACCCAGGATGAAAAAGAGGTCTCTTTGTCTTTAGGTAGCAAACAGAGTTAAAAGATCCCATTCCCTTAACCTCACACAAAGTCAAAACATTTTTCCTTACTCCCAGAGACTCTGCAGAATCTTTTAAATAATTACAATTAAGTGTTTAAAATTACAACTGGCTATGTTCTTATCCTTTTTATGCACATGTTAAAATACTTAGCTGTATGTTAAACAATGTATTAGAGTTAACAATACATTTGTGGCCATTTCCTATAAACGCTTAGACATCAGACTCTTAACAATACGTATTTAACTCTAATAATACCATTATTTGTACAAGGAAATCAGATTTGACAAACAGAGCCCTGGAAATGGCCTTGGGCTTAAGAGTCCAAAGGCCTGAGTTTTGGACATCTACCAGGCAAACCATACAATCTCCCTGAGGCACAAATTCTTCTTTATGTAATTCTGATCCACTATACAGGATTATAAGAAGAATCAAATCAGAAAATTCAAGAAGCTCAAGTACTGCCCACTATTTAGAAAAGATGACAAAGTGTAATAATGAAGTGAATATACTTAACAAATTAAAGAGATAATTACATTCTCTTTAAAAAAAAAAAAAAAAAAACACCCCAAACTGCTTAATACCAACTACACATGCAAAACTGTAATGGGCTAAGAAAGACCCTTGAGAGTCAGATTCAATGAGTCCTAATCTCAGTGCTATCACTTACTGCCATGTGTGTGGCAATGACCAAGTTATTTAAACTCCAAGTTTCTGTTTCCTCATTCATAAAATGAACACAATAACTGTACTTCTCTCACTGTGAAAAACAACAAACAATCCATGTGAAACATAGAAGCATTGCACCTGCACACAGTAAGTGCTCAATAAATGCTAGCTATTATTATGAAAATCTCCATTAATGTCTCCTTCCAAAACCAATTTCTAAATAATTGTTTTCATGTCAGGAGAAAATTTCCCATATGTGTGCATATGTGTGTGCATGTGTGCACACACACACGTTTATCTTTCGATGAAGACCACTTGGATAATACAGCTAATACTCCACAAATACATATTAATAGTGTGTCTGAGTATAGTATTGTGACAACTAACATAGTAAGATCTTGCTCAACATTGGAGAAGGCAGATTTTTTCTTCAAAAGAAGTCCACATTGGCATACTGAAGCACATTTTGAAATAAAATTCCATATCTGACAGTATTTGTGGTTGTTCATCTCCAAAACAGAAGTCACAGATATGTATAATACACACATTTTTAAATCCATGTATATAAATCAAGTGAAACCACTTCCTTAAAGGCAAACATATGAAGACGCTAAAGGAATATTCCAATTAAATATTCATATATTCAACATTTCAAAATAAGAAATGTGGGTATATATGTGCATAATTTACATTCCATAGTAAAACCTCTCTACAGAGGCCATTTTCAGCATATTTCAACAACATCCTGGGGTGCCAGGGTGGCTCAGTTAAGCATCTGACTCTTGATTTCAGCTCAGGTCATGATCTCAGGGTCATGAAATCGGGCCTCGCATGGGGATCCGCGCTGGGTGTAGAGCCTGCTCAAGATTTTCTCTCCTTCTCCCTCTTTGCCTCCCCACCACACTCAGCCCCACCCCCCGCTCACACTCTCTCAAAAAAAAAAAATAATTAAATTACATTAAAAAACAGCATCCTAACCTGAATTGTACAATGTTGCCTTTCTCTGCAATGTTAAAACTGTAAAGTACACAGTAATTCATTGCAGGCAAATACAGAAGAAGACTAAGTTGTACATATGACATTCTTTTACCCAAATATCTACTTAACCTATTCATTAAACCAATTTGATAAGAGAGCCCTAATAACTGCACTACCTTAGAAAACAAAATCAGACAAAAGAAGTATCTTATTTAAAAATAAAAATGTTACATAAGAGAATTATTACCTAAAGTCAGAGAAATTATAGCTTTCATTTATAAAGGCCCTTGTCCATTTTAGTTCATAAAATTAAGTGGCAAAAAACTTTCCATAAGAGATAGGACATTAAATATGTCACCATGACTGATATAAAAATCTGTCTCAATATAACATTGTTTGCTAAATACACTTATAATGAGAATTAAAAAAAAAAAAAAAAAAACAAAGGCTACATTAGTCAAATTTATATCTCAGGGATCCAAATCTAAGTTGGACTTCATTTCTCTGAACTTTCCTAAAAATATCCCAGTGGTAAAATAGATTTGCCCCTACAACAAAATAACAAGACTATATTAGTTATTCTAAAGCAAGTAAGAAATACAGACCTGCCCTGTAGAGATACAAAGGATAATGTGGACTGAGGTTTACAAGTTCAATCTCAGTTTACATACTATAGGCTATATCATTAATTTGTAAGTGACTCTACAATGAGCATGCACACAACACATAAACATTCTATCATCAGTAACCCTAAACAGGTAAATTTAGAGCTAAACAAAGCATAACTGAAATTTCAACTCTACCATAAATTACTAAAAAAAAAAAAAAAGTCCTTGGGCATTGCAATGAATACACTTTTGCCTTAGAGCTAATACTTTAATTTTAAAGAACTGCAAAGAAAAAAATCAAAACTAGTCAGTAACGATGCAGGCTCTAAAAGCAATAAACTCAAAATTAAGTTATAAATAATTTAAAGCATGTCATGAAGATGTATTAATAATTCATCAGATAAATAATTTACTAAATAATCAAATAAATAAATAATGAAATACATAAATAAATCAGCAAATAAATAATTCTGCAAAATAACCTAAACAATAAGTCACCCAAACAAATCACAAGCCTACAAAACTACAATGATTTTCAGGATTCTGATAGTTTTAAATAAGCAAATGTACATAAACTAGATCAATCCTTGTTAGAATTAGAAATATTTTTCAGTGCTATTGGTAAAATCCTCATCTCAATACATAAGAACACATTTTCAATTTTTAAAGGACTGCATTGGATTAGTTCTTATAAATTATTAATATGATTATAATATATCCTGCTCTATATTTTACATATAATATCTTTGCCTACATATTTTCCCCCAAACTGGATACTTAAAATATTCTTAATTTACACTTCTTTTCCAAAGTAATACTTACAGTATAATGGTGCCACTGCCTTTCTGATAGCTTTCCTATTTTCCCCAAGTGTTTGGAAATTTTCTGCAGAGGTAAAACAATAATTATTATAGATGAGATTTCATTACTAGTGAACAAGGTTTTATAATTGCACAAAGTAGCAATGGCAAGTGGACATTATTAGCTGTAAACTACGTAAAGTTTTTAGAAGTCTTTAGTGGACTAAGTGCAAGCTAACAGAGGCTAGCTTCCTCTATTGGAACTGACACACAAGCTGTTACAATTGGCAGGATTTCAGATATGAAGGCAAAAACTTTGAAGGACAAAGTGATTGGCTGACATTTAATGCTATCCTCAATTTGAGAAGCTCAAAGTCCTTGATAGAATACATGAGATCACTTAACTGCCACAATTTGAATATATTGACAATCTAATTAGAGCACCACATAGAGACCAAACACCATTGACCTCATAAATCAGTCTTTGTTGGACATTTAAAGTTTTTAGAGTATACCCATAGTATAGTACTTCTGAAATCCAGAAATAGTAGATCCCAAACTATAACAGCCTTGTGCACAGAGATGTGGGTTTCTTATGCATTACAGAGAATAAATTCAAACAATATAGTTCATTTGAAGAGAAGATTGCCTACAGTCTTCAAGTGGAAGGGAAGATTCTAACTTCATCTACACAACTTCTCCATAAAGGTTCTTGAACTATAGATCCCTTAAATCTGAGCCCAACCTAAAAAAATGTATCAAATCCTAAACTGTCATAAATTGGGTAGAGCAATGGTTCTCGACTGGGAAACAATTTCCCTCCCAAGGGACATTTGGCAATGTTTGCATACATTTTTGGTTGTCATAACTGGGGAATATTAATGGCATGTAGCAGGTAGAGATCAAAGATGTTGCTAAATATCTATAATACACAGAAGAGACCCCCACAGAAAATCATCTGGCCTAAAATGTTAATAGTGCTGAGGATGGCAAACCTTAGGGTAGAATAAAATAATTTTTAGTAGTACATGGTTTTCCTCTTATAAAATAGCACAGATTTGGTTCAGAGATGTAAAGTCTGTTATGTGTGTAACATTATACGCAGTGGAATACCCTAGAAAAAAAATGTATACCCTTGAAAGGGGTATATGGGAACTCTGTACTTTCTGTTCAATTTTTCTGTAAAAGTACAACTGCTCAAAAAAATATTTATTCATTTTTTATTTTTTACTTTTTTTTTAAGATTTTATTTATTTATTCATAAAGACAGAGAGAGAGAGAGAGAGAGGCAGAGACACAGGCAGAGGGAGAAGCAGGCACCATACAGAGAGCCCGACGTGGGACTCGATCCAGGGTCTCCAGGATCACGCCCTGGGCTGCAGGCAGCGCTAAACCGCTGCGCCACCGGGGCCACCCCTTATTCATTTTTTAAATGTGTATTCTTCACTTAAGTTATGAATAACTTTCTAAGAATCAATACTAAAAAAAAGTCTACAGTAACAAAAATGTTTTTTTATTTATCAAGATTCTTCCAATAAAGTTAGTAAGAGAACATTAAAAGTCACATTTACGAGCCGACTTTGTCAACATGACTAGCCAAGATACTTAATAATATTAAAAATTCATAGGGCTTGGAGGGATTATTCAGATACAATACAATATACAATCCTCAATGGTTTGTGGTTGTTTTGTGAGTTCTGTTTTGGGTTTTTAGGAGGTTTATTTTTGCCTAAAGGCTACCAAGTGTTTTCTAAAATAATATTTGTAGTAATTATTAAAAGTACTTGAGAACAAAATTTAGCAATATAGCTATCAAAAATATCCAGAAATTATGTACCATTTTAAGTACTTTCCTTCAAATACCAATTATCTCTCTCCTGTCTCAAAGTAGATTTTTGTTTGCAGTATAGAACTAAAATCTACCAGGACATAGTGCATGTTCTTATATTTGATCTATCACATTACTACATAGAGTATTAAACAATAGTATCCTTATCAGATAGGATTAGGTCATGCCCTTCCCATGCCAAAAAATGTTTTGTGTTTTTTTAGATTTTATTTATTTTTATTAATGAGAGACATAGAGAGAGACAGAGACAGAGACGCCAGCAGAGGGAGAAGCGGGCTCCATGCAGGGAGCCCGACATGGGACCCGATCCCAGGTCTCCAGGATCAGGCCCTGCGCTGAAGGCAGCGCTAAACCGCTGAGCCACCCGGGCTACCCAAAAAACTGTTTTTAAGTAATAATATAATGACTTAAACAAGAAGGAAAAAAGGTAGAGAATTTCATGGAAATGTCCAGAAATAAACCATCAGAAACTGATGTGGCAGCTCCATTGAGGACCCAAGTTCCTTCCATCATTTTGCTCTACCACATACTATTTCTGCTCCAAGAAGACTATGAGCACTCTGGCGAATACATCCATGTTGTAGGCAACAGAAAAAGGAAGCAGAGGAAAAGGCCCACCCTGCTCCCTTTAATTCTCATGTATTATTTTAGGTTAAAACTTACAAACCATAGCTTTGTCCTTTGGCAACACCTAAACATTTCAGAGGCTAGGAAATGCTGTCTCCAACTTTGGTAATAATGCCCAGGTACAACATTGAGGTTCTTCTTACTAAGGAAGACAGGTAAAATAAATTTTGTAGGGCAAACTAAGACACACAGTGCAGTGCAGGTAACAACTTTTTGAAGAAAATGGGGGATGCACTCAAAATTTCTCATTAGGGGTTCACTGCAAATTATTGGTACATGTACTTACATGTTTGTATATGTGAAAGAAAACCTAACTGTTTAAGTAAATGTTTAAATAAATTTAGGGATAATCTCAGAATAGAATGCTACCGATAGTCACTAAATATCACACTTTAAAATTTTACTGATATGGAAAAGTGTTCAAATGTTAAGTGAAGAACAGGCTATAAAACATTTCATATAAAATAATCCCTATTTTATATAAATATAGCTACACACCGACACATACATATATGTATATGCAGTATATATTTATACATACACATAGGCATATCATATACCTATATCCAGAGAGAGACAGACCATATAAAATTCAAGAGAATGGAACTAAATTAAATGATAATAGTGGTTTAGGCTTTGGGAACTATAACTAACTTTCATTTTCCCCATACTTTTCATTGCTTTCTAATTTTTCTACAATGAACAGGTACTATACTTACAATAATTTTTCATGAAGATTTTGGCCTAGATAAGAAAAAGTACCTTATAAAAGTAGTCCGATTCAGGCTTCAATTTACACTTTTTACTTAGAATTTGCTGATGATAAAAAAAAGTGGGGGAAAATCTATAATTGAGCTTTATCTTTCCCAAAACATGTAGGTTTCTCTTTAGTTGGTAGTAAGAAGCTAACCTCTCTGTGCCCCTCTTGTTTTCAACTTACTAACATTCACATATCACATTTGTCAGCTTTATACAAGTCACTCCTAGCCAGATGCTACATCCATCATTCTTAACAATTTACCCTGACATATTGATTACTTTGTTCATATCACTCCGTAGAACTAATCATTCGTACTTCATGCTTCTACAAATCCTTCCACTTTCTATATTTCTCAATTTTTTTCTACTCTACTGAACATTTTTCTGGTTACTTATATAATGGATATATCCAACAGAAATTACATCTTTCTTATATCTTAACAACTATCTTGCACTGTCTTGAATTTTCTAGAGCTATTACTATATACATATACCATTCTTACACTGGTATTAACTCTATTGTCTATAGTCTCATAATTTGGAACACTTCGAAGTTCTCACATTTTCTAGAGTGATTCAATTTCCTAAGCCCCCATTGCTACCTTATAAAAAGAGAAAAACAGGAAAAAGGCAACCAACTGATATATTTAGAACTACTAATATGTGTATTGGATTGACCAAAACAGCCAACAAACAAAAAAGTAAAATATATGGTCCCTATACTCTAAAACTTGGTCAAATAAGACAAATATACACAGGACAGGGAGGAAGGGAGAGACAAAGAAATTCACAACCAAATTTAAGAAGAGGCAAGTATATAATCAAGATTATATGTACTTAATGTACATATTACTTAATAATATGTACCAAAAGTATTATGTACTTAATAATATGTACATAACTTGTATTACATACAAGTATTATGTACTTAATAATATGTACCAAAAATCCAAAAGTAAAAGCCACAATCACAGATAATCAGATTAGGCTCTTCAACTGAGTTCAAATCAATATAGGGCTATGACAGTGGTTCTCAACTATAGGAGACATCATCCCCTACAAAGAGCATTTGGCAATGTCTGTAAACACTTTTGGTTATCACAAATGGAAGTCACTATTTGCATCTAATGGGCAGAGGCCAGGATTGCAGCTAACATCCTAAAATGCACAGGAGAGCCCCTACAGAAATGAATTATTCAGCCTAAAATGTCAGCAGTGCTAGAAGCAGCAGTTGGGAGTCAAAAGAAGAGATAGCATTTAAACAGGATGGAATGACATGAGTAAAAGAATGATAACCATAATATAAGATGTCTTTAATAAACCATAATATGGCTAGTGAAAGAACAGGGGAAAAGAGATTAGAAAACATAACTGGGCATAGACTGTGATGGGCCTACACAATAAGTCTGACAGACCAAGGAGATAAAGAAAAATACCTATTATAATAACAAAAATATAAGAAAGCTGAGGCGCAAAATAGCAACATATTTGATAAGAAACAAAATTGTAGATAGATGGGGACATTGATTTCCAGCATATGGCAGACTAGATACCTTGATACTATTAGATATTACTTCTAAAAGTTAGTGGAAAAATCTATTTTAAAGAACTGCTTAGCTAGCAAGGAAGTACAGTATTCACATAAGCCATAAACAAAAGTAGAATAAGCAAAACCAGAACCAGCTTTTATCTTGAGAATGTGTGTTGCACTGCAGAAAACTGGGCTTACATTTTGATGGCTACAGAGGTTCAGGAGATAGACTCTAAAAGTCTGTCAAAAGGAAACACCTATATAAAGCTGTTATTCCAAAGGGCCACACCCTCAGGTGAAGAACACCACAAAGATCTCCCTCCTGTTATCCCTTACAGGCATACCTACTCCTAGAGCCCACCATCTCTAACCCCTGGCAACCCCTATATTCCACCTCTATAATTTTCTTATTGCAAGAATGTTTAATCAATTCTCTTGAGTAACCACAAAACGTAACCTTCACAAAGGTTCTCAGACTGAATCACACTACATGTAATATTCAATAAATCTCATATGACAATGTCATTTCAAGTACTCTTAAACTGTTAGTATACCCCCAGGCATCTGGGGGAAACATAGGCAAATTATTGGTGAAAGAAATAACTTCAATTCAGGCCTCAAAGAATCCAGCAATTTTCAAAAAAGTCTACTCAAAAAAAAAAAAAAAAGTCACAAAACATCCAAGGATACTAGACACAATGAATGAGTCAATACAAATAAGACAGCAGGATTACACTACAGATTCTTCAATTAGTGGACAGATTATATAATAAAAATGTTCCAATCAATAGAAAAGTTTAAAAATACATATTTACAAGTTAAATAAATCCTCAAGAAATAAAAACATAAGTTTTAATTCAGGGTAAAAGTTAAACAGCCGTCAATAAAAATAGAGCAAGAATTAAAAAGACATTTAAAACCTACCTAAAATTCAGTTCATAAAGAGAAAGAAAAAATGTGTAAGAGCAGGTAAAAAATACAAAGAATAAGGTCTAACAAAATAATTCTGAAACTGTCTGGAGACATTTTTCAAATTGCCAATCCATTGAAGACAAAAACTGTAAAATGCAATAAGTGAGTTTCTTCTTTAAACAATCTTGTGCTTGGATGTCACAGGAATATCAAGTTGTCATTAAAGGTTTCTAAAAGTTTACTTCAAATTTCTGTCCTTAATTCATCACATACCAATAAAATAAATTTACAGACCAACACTGATCTGAAGATCACGCTTTAACAATGCTCTAAAACACAAGTAGATCAGGACACCTAGGTGGCTCAGCAGCTGAGTGTTCGACTGAGGGCGTGATCCTGGGATCCTGAGATCGAGTCCCACATCAGGCTCCCTGCAGGGAACCTGCTTCTCCCTCCACCTATGTCTCTGTCTCCGTGTCTCTCATGAATAAATAATCCTCAAACAAAAGAAAAAGTAGATCAAGATTAGAAAAGAATTTAAAAGCAAAAACAGAGTATAGGAGATATTCAAATAAATAATGGTTGAAAATCTCTCAGCTTAGCAAGATGCAACTGGACAATCTAAGATGTAAGAAAAAAACAGATAATAAAGATATAGGTAAACACATGGTTAATTCATTAACAGTGCAGAGGCTATGTCCGCCACAATTACTACAACACAATTCCAAACTAGCATTTTCCACTATCATTTTTAAAAACAAACAACTTGGGCTAGATGTACTCTAAATAAACAAAATAGAAACAGAGTTAGTAAAGAGAGTTACTAAAGACCAAGTTTTAAGAGCTCATGATTTCCTCTCCCAGTGGAATCATTCTGTCCATACTTCCACTAAACACTAAACTCTGCCCATACTGCTACTAAACACTAAACTGTGTTTAGTTTATTAAGTTAGAGTTATTTTTAATGTATAAGTTTATGAAACAAGAAATACATTCTTATCTTAGCACAGGCTGAAAATATCTTCAATTATACTGAAATGAACAGGATTCCAATTTCCAGTAACTGTCCTTTACAACATGAAGTAAACTACATAATACTTCAGCATACTTTATCTATCAAATCTAGGCAGAAGTTTCTTTTATTTCTAAATGCAGTTCATTTAAAAGACCGTGCTCAGTCATCTAGCAGAAATCAAATGTAAATTCAAACCTACTTGAAAAACAAGAAATTATGGGCATCACACATCCTGAGGAAGAACCATAACTAATATCTAAGTGTTTGGTCATTTTCAAATGTATAACACACATCTAACTGACGCATCACAATAACCTGATGGGATCTTGGTTTTATAAAACAGATATAATAATAGCTAAAAGCTTAAAAATTGAAAGAACATGTCAAACAGCATCAAACATACACAAATATATATATAAATTAAATATAACAATATAAAATAGAAAAAGATATCCAAAATCTAATCAGTGGCTGCTGCTTAGCATCATTCTCCATCACATGCAATTGAAAGGACAATCACTAGGCATACACAGCAAATAAACTAAATGATGTATTAACCAAATTCAAACAATTCAAGATTTTTAAAAATTGTATTGCATATTGAATCTTAAGATTTATATGGTACTACATCTCACTCAGGATATGGAAAAATAATTTAAATAGAAAAAAAAAAAAAAAAAAAAAAACCTGGGCTAAGCTGTTACAACATCCATCAAGGAAAAGTGATGAGAATGGCAGAGATTGTCAAACCATTTTGAAAAGTTCAGGGACAAGGTCCTTAAATAAGAGAAAGTTTCCTCTAAATTATTCCGTAGATATATTGATTCTAAGTTAATGCCTGAGACATAAAAGACACAAGACACCTTAACTTTGTGGTTTAGAATAAAGATGGTTTTAAGCTGCAAATTCATGAAGTTTTGTGGGGGTTTTTTTTTTTTTTCAATACATTGCTTCAACCAGATACAAGAGTCAGGCTATAATTTTTAAAAAAGTTTAAATATTTATTTGAGAGAGCATGTACGCACATGTGTACACACGCTCACCCGTGAGTGGAAGGAGAGGCAAAGGGAGAGAATCTTCAAGCAAATTTTGTCCTGAGGACAGAGCCCAATGGGGGATCAATCTTACAACCCATGAAATCATGACCTGAGCCTAAACCAAGAGTCAAACACTTAACCAACTGAGCCACCCTGGCACCCTCCTGTAATTTAAAATTTTGACACCCACACCAAGTTTAACTGATCATCCATCTATTCTAATAAAAGAAAAAATGTCCCATGGTGCCTTTTGAGTTTTTATTCAAGGTTATAATCGAATTTGTGTGTATTCTTCTCAGGTGCTTCCAGTCTTCTTTGTGGAGAGAAAAAGCAGGCTTCAAAAACATATCCACATATACATACACATACATATCTACATACATATATGTAGAAAATGTTCCCATAATTCTTAGTTTCTCAATACTTCCTGATCCTTACGTAAAACATGGAAGTGAATAGGTAAATAAATTTTTTAAATAATACCAAAAATCAATGGTCTTTAAAATATATTTTTAAGTTAAAGCAAATCAAAGAGCTTTTAATGGCACCCATAAAAACAAGCCACAAAGCCAAAATTCATCATAAACATTTGCAAATAGCTTAAAATTGGGAGGAAATAAAGGTTAGTATGTTTCATCCCTTAAGCTTACCTTAGGGACACTCTAATAACTAAAATTACCAACATCTGAAGCTTAACATCCTTACTCAAATAATCAAAAGCTTTCCCACTGAAACACTCCTAATAAGTGCTGCAAAAGGCAATAAACTCATCTACATGGGGATTTGGGAATAGAACCAAAAATTGCTAAGAGCAATCATTAATTTTCTTCAGCAATGGGTATTTTAAAATAATTGTGCTAATTCCTTCCCATTCCATAGTATCTTCCTAAAATTCAACTCGAAAAGAATGTACCACGTTGGTACTACTTCCTCACAGAGCCAGTGCTAAAAAGGGTACAGGTTAAGGGTCTCACCCTTTTTGCTCAAACCAAAACGTCACTCCTTTGTTAGAGGGTCACAGATGTTATGTATGAAGGAAAGCTAATTCTAATAAATGTCTAGGTTTAATCAGCTATTCTTTTCCATAAACACTGAATCTAGCAAAGAATTAACTCTACCTTTACACACACACACACCATTAGTAAACTGTTCTTTTACAACTTTTTAACCAACTCATTTCATGAATAAAATCTTTAAAATCACACATTGTATTATAGAAAAATTGGTAACAATTTAAAATTACACATTGTATTATAGAAAAATAATTGGTAACCATGTTATAGACAACTCTTTCAGCAATTAAGGAGTAACTCTAGTATTAAATTGCAAATATTAGCAGGAAAATCAAATGGAGGAGATAGTTCATGCCTTGTTCTCACCTAATTACGAAAATTAAAGAGATTATAGGACTTATTTCAAATTCTATACAGTTAGGAGCCATAACTATTCATAATTATACATTTGAGCTTAAATTATCTTAAATATTCTGAATTTAAATTATCTTTATGAATTTTATGAGTACACCATTCTTATCATTTGTACTAATCCTTTAACAAAAAAAATCTAATCTAAAATTTTAAGAACTGTATTTTTTAAAATAAAGTCATTAATTTTCAGTCACCTTTTGATTGCCATTTACATGTAAAGAAATATGGGTTATTATTTTTGCTTTTAAGTTCTCTAACAAAGAAATAAAAATCATTAAAGGTTATTTTAAGTTTTTAAATTTAAATTAGTGGGTTTTCTAAACTTTCGGATAATTTTTGGTAAATGCTTTTTGTTTAAAAACTATAAACTTCCATATAATTATAAATGCAATTTTAATCTAAGTTATCTAATTTGACATAATTTAAATCAAAGGTATCATGAATAGTTATTATAACTTTTAATTACACTGTATTTTAAACACTTATTTTTATAACACTAAGAAAAAAATTACAGGTCATGCACTATCTCCATTTTACTGTCAACATATTTTTATCACATATTTTTATCACATATTTTACTGAGTCTTATGGTCCAAAAAAATACATTGGATAGGACATTATATCCATTTTTCTCTCTCTAGTAACATTCACAATAATTTTCACAGTTAACTTATTCAGAAAATGTGAATTCATATTTTAAAGTACATTTTATGGGTAAAGGTCATAGAATCACTTAGATACCTAAATTTAATTTCCTGAATAGTTACTGAAAAGATTAAACTACTATAATCAAATACTATATACAACAAAAAAATTCAAGGCAACAAAATGTCCAAATAGAAATATTTCATGTTTCTGCTATAAGCCCAATTATTTCTATATATTCTGATACACAAAAACCAGGTAAAACAAACAGTTGTTGGGAGTTCTTATATATATATATATATATATATATATATATATATATATAAGATAGATAGATAGATGATAGATAGATGATAGATAAGATATATATATATATATTTTATTGGACTTCAATATGCCAACATACAGTATAACACCCAGTGCTCATCCCGTCAAGTGCCCCCCCTCACTGCCCATCACCCATCACCCCATTCCCCCGCTCACCTCTCCCTTCCATTACCCTTTGTTCATTTCCCAGAGTTGGGAGTCTCTCATATTTTGTCACCCTCTCTGATTTTTCCTACTCATTTTCTCTCCTTTTCCCTATAATCCTTTTCACTTTTTTTTATATTCCCCATATGAGTGAAACCATATATAATGATTGTCCTTCTCCAACTGATTTACTTCACTCAGCATAATACTGTCCAGTTGGGAGTTCTTTTTGATGGCTTTTACTTTTGTGAATTAAGCAAAAATTTAGGGGTTAATGGCTGTTAATATAGCTTCCCCACAACAACACACATAAACTAAATAATGAATACCTTAAAATAGTTAAACTTCTCTCCATCTTTCTTGACATTGATTAGTATACTGAATAATTCTAACTTTATAAAACTTATTTTTCCTAGAAGCTTCAAAATTATTATCCTTGGTATACACACTTCTTAAAACTTTCAATACCATACAGAGTTTTTTTTTTTTAATTGTTTTTTTTTTGTTTTGTTTTGTTTTTTTTATGATAGTCACAGAGAGAGAGAGAGAGAGAGAGAGAGAGGCAGAGACACAGGCAGAGGGAGAAGCAGGCTCCATGCGCCGGGAGCCCGATGTGGGATTCGATCCTGGGTCTCCAGGATCGCACCCTGGGCCAAAGGCAGGCGCCAAACCGCTGCGCCACCCAGGGATCCCCCATACAGAGTTTTAAATAGCTTACCTTAAGTATTTCAACTAATGTCCTCACCTTTGGAAGGTTCCTATGTAAATACTTCTAAACTGGTCACTTCTACATATAAAGTAGGCTAGAGATACACAACTGGACATTCTTGATGGAAATATACCTTTTACCAAACTCCCTATCTATAAAGGAATCTACTCAGCAAACTGACTCTAAAACTGGAAATTAGATTGAATCAGGATAGTGGACTAAACATACATTGTAGCCTCTCCATTTCATACCAAATCTACAAAAATTAGATCTGAAATACATAGTTTCCTGATTTTCAACTTCCTGAAAAGATCTATTGTAATTCTCATTCATCAGTTCTATGAAATACCTTTGTTGTTTTTAAATATAATTCTACTTTGGGCTAAGCAGTCTTGTATGAATTTCTGTTACTGGCACAAAAGAACCTAACTCAGGTGGCACAATGATAATTCCACTGATGATTCCAACACTGACCAGACTGAAAAACCAGAAGGTAGACTGGAAACTATGAAGAATACCAGAAAGACTGAAAACAAAATCTTAACTGGAGCACAAACAACAAAAACTACCACATTTCCTGCAAAATACAAGAGTTTCTCTGAGAATGGTCCAAATACAAAAAAGCTCTATCTGAGACTAGAGGGAGTCTGAGGCTATCAGCAGTGCAAAGTAAGAACATTAGGCAGGCTACCTCCACACCTCTCACCTTCATTCCCCAAGGCTAAGCAGCCAGTTAGAGAGGTATGTCGGTTTGTCTGTGTGCCTCCCCTCAACCTCCCACTTTCAAATAGGAGTGTGGACCCTTGGTAAAAGCCAGTTTGCAGAAGACTGGTACCCTACCTAAAGAACATGTACCTAAAGATTTTATTATTAAAGGTTTCTGAGGAAATTTGTAAAATGATCAGTCAATGTTTTAGGAAGATTAATCTAGTCTCAGTAAAAAGGATGAACTACGAGGCGTGTGGGTAGCTCAGTCAGTTGGGTGCCTGACTCAGGGTCATGGGATCCACCCCCACATTGGGCTCTATGCTTGCTCAGCAGAGAATCTGCTTGGGATTCTCTCTTCCTCTCCTTCTGCCCCTCCCTCCTGGTGTTCACACATGTCCCTGCCTGTGAGCACATGCGCTCTTTCTCTTATATAAATAAATAAATATTAAAAAAAAAAAAAAAAGGAAGAAGAATGAACTAAGAAGTGGGAAGAATACAGACAGGAAAGCCAGTCAGGAAACACTACAAGCATGTTAAGGACTCGAAATCCAGACACTCTATAAACAGAATACACAGATTCACCTAGGCATATTGATATGAATAGAAAGAACTTGTTGAATGACTTGATGCTTTGAGAGAGGAAAAAGATAAAGACAGCTTCAGTCATTTATTTTCAGAAAATGCTCATTATAAGCTTTGTTTATAACAATATCTGTAGCACTTAGATACCTGTAAATTAAATTATTAAGTTAATCTGAGGATGAAGAAGTCAAAAGCAAACCTTGAGATTTGGGGCCCGAGAAGGTTAGGTATGAGGCAAATAAAGAGTGAAGTGTGGAGAGAACACTTGATTTTATTTTTTTTTTTAAGATTTTGTTTATTTATTTATTCATGAGAGACACAGAGAAAGAGAGAGAGAGGCAGAGACACCGGCAGAGGGAGAAGCAGGCTCCATGTAGAGAGCCTGACATGGGACTCGATTCCCGGTCTCCAGGATCAGGCCCTGGGCTGAAGGCAACGCTCAACCACTGAGCCACCTGGGCTGCCCCAGAACACTGGATTTTAAAAGGCTAGTAATTATTTCAGTTTTAGAAATGCTTTGTTCTTATGAAGTTTATTTTTATGTAAAAAAAAAATCTGTATACCAAACATATTTATAGAAGTTTTTAACTTTCTATGATGAGGTATTTGGTATGTGTAGAGAATCTGATAAGAATACATGTAATCAGGGGCAGCCCAGGTGGCTCAGCGGTCTAGTGCTGCCTTCAGCCCAGGTTGTGATCCTGGAGACCCGGGATCGAGTCCCACATCGGGCTCCCTGCATGGAGCCTGCTTCTCCCTCTGCCTGTGTCTCTGCCTCTCTGTGTGTCTCATGAATAAATAAAATCTTAAAAAAAAAAAAAAAAAAAGAATACATGTAATCCGTATCATAAAGCCCAATAATAAAGTAAATATGATAAACTCATCTCTGGCCTAGGAAGTAGAATATGAACATTATCTTTAAGTTCCTAATGTGTTCATCCCCAATTTTCTAACCTGCCCCACAACCCACATAGGAAATTACTATCCTAATTTTTGTCTTAATCCTATCTCTTACTTTTCCTTAACGTTTTACCCTGTTTTTGTATAATTAAACAATATGTTTAGTTTTTAACTTGTTTTCAACTTTCCCATTAAACTTAGAATCCTACTACAAGGCATACCTTATTTTATAGTACTTCATTTTATTGCATTTCACAGATATTGCCCCCCCCCCTTTTTTTTTTAAACAAACTGAAGGTCTGTGGCAACCTTGCATCAAGCAAGTTTATCAGCGCCATTTTCCCAACAGCTGCTCAAACTGTGTCTCTATCTCACACTGGTAATTCTCACAATATTTCAAACTTTTTTCATTATTATATTTATTATGGTGATCTGTGATAAGTGATTATGACTCACTGAAAGCTCAGATGATGGTTGACAATTTTCAGCAATGAAGTATTTTCTAATTAAGGTATGTACATTGTTTTTAGGCATGCTGTTGCACACTTAATAGATGATAATACAGCATAAACATAACTTTTATATGCACTGAGAAATCAAAAAATTCATCTGATTTGTTTTCTTGCAATATCTATTTATTAAAGAGATCTGGAACCAACCAAGCAGTATCTCCAAGGTATGCCTGTATGTGTGCTTTTTCAGTGAAGACACATTATTTTCACCAATATTATATGTTTCTAAGACAGTGCGGATATATGTGGTTACAGGTCATTCATTTGCAGTACTCTATAACACTTCAATATAGGACTATATAAAAACTTTAACATATGCCACAACTTCATCCTTTCTCCTACGTGTATATTTGAGTATTTCTAAGTTCAGGCTATTAAAAATAATGCTTCTAACAAATCATTCTTGAACACATCTCCTGGTGCATACATTCAAGAATTTTTCTTACATAACTAGAAGTGAAACTGTGTCACAGGTTACACACATGTTCAGTTTTACAGATAATGCTAAATTATTTTCACTTTATTATATTCAAAGAAAACTTATTTAAATTAAAAAGCCAGTACACCAAAAAACATAAGCAATGTAAAAAACATGCCTAATTAAATTTCAATCACAGGTAAGCACTCAAATCCACGTTAAAAATAATCACCACCACTCTGTTACTGCCCAGCATTACAAGTTAAAAGTATTTAAACATCTCACAGAAAGTCTCCTTACTCCTTTTGTTTGCTTAGTGGATATCTTCATCCTAA
Source organism: Vulpes vulpes (assembly GCF_048418805.1). NCBI lineage: Eukaryota > Metazoa > Chordata > Mammalia > Carnivora > Canidae > Vulpes > Vulpes vulpes. Next base: position 75,842,105 of record NC_132790.1, on the reverse strand, counting down.
CATGCCACTCTCTTAGGCAAGGTTTTCTGGATGGAAACAATAGAAACCTATACAAAGGAACTCAGCCCCCTACGAAAACTTACATTAAAAAGAAAAGTATCTCACAGAACTGATAGGTAGGAATTACAGTGGGAGCTGGAAATTGGGTACTACATACAAAGCTGCTAAGAATTAAAGCTATTCTAACCCTCCGGAACAAAACTGTCTCTCAAAGGTAATAGTTTGTCCCTGGCAGTGGACTTCATTTTGGTCTCTGCACACCAGTCTCCTTCACTGTTTCTCTATGACCACAGGCTAGTCATGGTGTCCATGCCTCAGTAATACACATTTTTCTAGGAGAAAATCCCAACAGAATCTAACTTGAATCTTTTCCAACAATTTCAAATTACTGAAAAACTGTTTAGCCCAGTTTATCATAGGGGTCTACCTATGGTCCCAGCAGCTATATGTACTGGGAATATGAGGGTCCTACTTTTACAAACATGGCTACAGAGGCCTACTCTTGAAGCAGAGGCATCAATTCTCAGACAGAGCCTAGGATGAGCAGATACCAGAGAAAACATCTATAACAACTACCAAGGGAAAACAATGATAAGTAAAATGGATTGTAACTGCGAGAAACCTAACCATAATTCCACACAACTCACTGACTCCTACAATCAGCATTCAAAAGTCAAACATGCAAATACCCAGAGGTCATTCTTATAGCAGATACCAGCAGTTTACTATCTCATTTTTCTCCGCCTGCCCCTTAAGTATACTTTGGAGCTATGATACCAAAAGCACAAGTAACAAAAGAAAAAAATAGATAAACAGGACTAAAATTTTAAATTTTGGGCTTCAAAGTACAGCTCAACACTTGAACAAAGTGAAAAAATAATCCACAGAAAAAGAGAAAATGTTTCTAAATCATTTATATAATAAGGGACTTGTATCTAAAATATATAAAGAACCTCAAAATTCAATAACAGAAAGGCAACCCAATTAAAAACTGGGCAAAGGATCTAAATAAACAAATCTCCAAAGAATATATACAAATGCCCAATAAACACCTAAAAAGATGCACATAATTAGTCATCAGAAAAATACAAGTCAAACCACAATGAAAAATAAAGTCAGCAAAATGGCAAAGTAGGGAACTTCAAGTTCTCTCAGCTGTCAAAACTAGCTTTGTTAAAACTGGAAAACAGGTAAAGGTTTACAACAACCAAGCAAATGACTAATCAAGAAAAAGACAATTTCAAAACCTGGCATGGCAGCAACCTTAATCTATGTCCCAGTATGGAACTCTGGTCCCAGAGACAGCAAAAAAACCTTTAAAAGAGAGTCACAAATTTGTGTGACTATCTGTTCTCATCTGTCTGGAGACTACCTGAAGGACTTATGCAATCTGCTCATCTCTGTTTCACCTAACTCACAACTCAAGCAAAAAAAGAAGTAGTCATTTGAAAACACAGCAGACAAAACCACCTAAAGATGCATGGAACAAAAGATTACTATTTAAACATACAATCAATTACCTAAGGCACAGGAGCAAAAGCTAGAGAGAATTCCTTTGAGGAATTAAGAGTATAAATGGACCTGTGAAGACAACATGTATGCCCACAACAAAATATATGGTCAGAAAAGACCTGAGAGATCTCTAAGCTTCCACCTTAGACTGACCACTGGGCTCAGTGCAAGCCTGGCTAAATGGATTGTCCTAATAATCTATAAACCCTGGGATAGGTATTCTTCTATTTGTTTAGAATTTTTTTATTTTTGTTATAGTTTCTGGCATTCAGGGCAGTCTCTGTCAAAACACTGGCTGAACACAAACTGGGGAACATAGAATTTACTGAGAATATATGACAAGAAATAAAGTCTTTGCAAAAAATAAAAAAAATTAAAAAGATTTGAGAAAAATCACTAAGCAAAATGGACTACTGGAGCCTCACAAACAAAAAAAAAAAAAGAAAACCAAACCTTGAAGAAAGGGGAGACATGATTTACAGAGTTATCACATTATATTTATATGCCCAGTTGTTCCAAAAAAAAAAAAAATCACAAAACATAGAAAGAAACAGGAAAGTATGGCCCCTCCAAAGGAAGGAAATTAATTGATAAGAATGTCCCTGAGGAAATCCAGACATCATACTTACTAAAGGCCTTAAAACTATAGTCTTAAATATGCTCAAAAAGTTTAAAGAAAACATAAAAAACAATAAAAACAACTCAGAAAAAAACACATATGAACAAAATTAGAGTATCAATTATAAAACAGCAATTACAAAAAGGAACTAAACAGAAATGCTGAAACTGAAAAGCACAGTAACTACAATGAAAAACAAAATCACTACACTGACCCAAGAGCAATTTCAGCAATGAGGAAAAGAATCAGTTAACCTGAATGTAGGATATTTGTAGTTACTGAATCTGAGAGATAAAAGAATGAAGAAAAGTGAAAGTGAACAGAACCTAAGACACCTAGAGAGACATGAAGCTGACCAACACAGATACTATGGGAGTACCAAGAGGAGGAAAAAGAAATGAAGAGAATATTTAAAGAAGACAAAAATATTCCCAAATTAGATGAAATTGATGAATCTACAAATCCAAGAAGCTTGATAAATGCCAAGTAAAATAAATTCAGAGACCCACTCTAACAAAACTACTGAAGCCCAAAGACAAAAAGAGTATCTTGAAAGCAGCATGACAGAAGTGATTCCTCATGTACAGGGAAGCCTCAATAAGAGTAACAGCTAATTTCTCATCAGAAATCATGGAGGGCAGAAGGCAGGGATAACAAGTTTAGGTACTGAAAGAAGAAACTTTGAGATGGTTCGTTTTATGTTTCAACTTGACTGAGACACAGAATGACTAGACATTTGCTCAAACATTATTCCAGATGTGTCTGTGTGGGTGTTTCTGGCTGAATTAACATTTGAACTGGCAAACTGAGTAGATTGCCCTCTACAATATGGGTAACCCTCATCCAGATAATCAAAGAACAACACAAAACAAGGAGGCTGCATAAGAATGAACTCCTCCTGCCTGACTGCTTTGACAGGTCTACAGTCTTTTCCTGCCTTTGGAGTTGAACTGAAATACTGGCTCTCCCTGGATCTGGAGCTTACCAACTTTTATACTAAAACTTATACCATAAGCAATCCTGGTTCTCAGGCCTTCAGACTCTGACTGGAATGACACCACTGGCTCTCTTGGGTCTTCAACTTATCACTACAGATCTTGGGATTTCTCAGCCTTCAAAATCACCTGAGCCAATTCCTTAACAAATGTCTAAATAAATGTGTATGTGCATGTACGTACGCACATACTCTATTATTGGCTCTGCTTCTCTGGAAAACCCTGCCTAATACAACTGTCAAGCAAGAATTTTGTATCTAGGAAAACCATCCTTCAAAAATAAGAGCAAATTTAAGGCATTCCCAGATAGAGGCATCTGGGTGGTTCAGTCAGTTAAGCACTTGACTCTTGATATCAGCTCAGGTCTTGATCTCAGGGTCATAATTCAAGCCCCATGATGGACTCCATGTCGGAAGTAGAGCCTACTTTAAAAAAAAAAAAACAACAAAAACAGTTCACTACCACTAGACCCATCCTACAAGTAATGCTAAAGGAAGTCCCTTAGTCTAAATGAAAAGCACTATAAAGTGACTCATTGTCATATGAATAAATATATCCAAGGAAGGTAAACACATGCGCAAATATAAAGGCCACTATAACTGTACTTTTTACTTGCTGCCACATTTTTTTTTTTTTTAAAGAAAATCACATTTTTGGGGATGCCTGGGCAGCTCAGCAGTTGAGTCTCTGCCTTCTTCGGCTCAGGGCATGATCCCAGGATCTTAACTGACTGATCCCTTGATCCCAGGATCAAGTTCAAGTCCGGGATCAGGTTACCTGCATGGAGCCTGCTTCCTCCCTCTGCCTATGTCTCTGCCTCTCTCTGTGTGGGTCTCTCATAAATAAAGTATTAAAAAAAATACAGTTTTAAAAATTATAATTCTATGGTATTATCATGCAATATATAAAGATATAATCTATGACAAAGACAACATAAAGGGTGAGAGAATGAAGGTGTTAAAAATACAAAGATTTGTGTACTATTACAGTTAAGCTGGTATCAATTTGACCTACCTGGTTATAAATTTAGTACATTAGTAGTCATCTTACTAGTAACCACAAAGAAATACCTAAAAATATACACAAAAGGAAATGAGGAAAGAATCAAAATGATTCACTACAAAAATCGATTAAACATACAAAAAAGGACAGTAATGGAGGGGCAAAAAAAGGAGTAAGACATACAGGAAACACATAACAAAATGGCAGAAGCAAGTGCTTCTTTATCTGTAATTATTTATTTTTATTTTTATTTATTTATGATAGACATAGAGAGAGAGAGAGAGAGAGAGGCAGAGACACAGGCAGAGGAGAGGGAGAAGCAGGCTCCATGCCGGAAGCCCGACGTGGGACTAGATCCCAGGACTCCAAGATCGCGCCCTGGGCCAAAGGCAGGCGCGAAACCGCTGAGCCACCCAGGGATCCCCCTATCTGTAATTATTTTTGAAGTAAATGAAAAACATCCAACAGTACTGAAGAATAAACAGTTCTACGATAATAGTGAAGGTTTCAATCCTCTACTTTCCATAATGGATAAAACTTCTGGCAAGAAGATCAATAAGAAAATAGAGGACATAATACCATACACCAACCAGACCTGATAGGCTATATATAGAACAGTCTATAGAAGAGCCGAATATATTCATCCCATGTGCATATGGAAACATTCTCCAGAGAAGACCATATGTCACACCACAAAACAAGTATCAATAATTTAAAAAGATTAAAATCATACATAGTATCTTTTCTGACCAAAATAAAACAAAGCTAGACATCAACTACAGAAGGAAATTTCACAAATATATGGAAACTAATAGTCCTAAACAACTAATTTGTAAAAGAAGAAATTACAAGAGAAATCAGAAAATAGAAATGAATGGAAACAAACACACAACATATCAAAACTTACAGGATGCAGTGAGGTCATGCTCAGATGCATGTTTATAACTAAATGCCTACACGAAGAAGAAGAAAAAGCTCAGATCGACAAACCTAACTTTATGCCTTGAGGACTGAAAAAAAGAAGAGCAAATTAATCCCAAAGCTATCAGAAGGAAGAAAATAATAAAAGATCATAGATAAACACAAAAGAATCAACAAAACCAAAAGCTGTTCTTTGAGAAGACTGATGAAATTAACAAAACTTTAATTTTTTTTTTAATTTTTTATTTATTTATGATAGTCACAGAGAGATAGAGAGGCAGAGACACAGGCGGAGGGAGAAGCAGGCTCCATGCACCGGGAGCCCGATGTGGGACTCGATCCCGGGTCTCCAGGATCGCGCCCTGGGCCAAAGGCAGGCGCCAAACCGCTGCGCCACCCAGGGATCCCCAACAAAACTTTAGCTAGAAAAAAAATAACTAAAATCACAGACGAAAGTTGAAACATTACCATAGACTTTAGAGAAGTAAAAGGATCATAAGAAAATAATGTGAACAATTTTAAGCCAACAAATTAGATAACCTAGAGGAGTGGACAAAGTTCTAGAAACCCCTAAATTATAATAACTGACTCAAGAAGAAACAGAAAAATCTCAGTGACCTACCTAAACTACTAGAGACTGAATCAACAATCAAAAACCTACCAACAAAGAAAAGTCCAGGATCAGATGGCTTCACCAGTGAATTATACCAAATATTTAAGGAATTAACACCAATTATTTTCAAACTCTTACAAACAATTGAGACAGGAATACTTCCCAACTCCTTCTATGAAGCCAGCATCACCTGAGACCAAGGACAGACTAAAGCTTCACATGAAAAGAAAACTACAGATTAATATCCTCTGAACAAAAATCAGAAATGTCCAACAAAGTTTTAGCAAAACAAATCCAGCAGCATATTAAAAGGACTATACATTATGACCAAGTGGAATTGATCCTAGGAATTCAAGAATGCTTCAATACAACACCAATATCACATGTAATATGATACACATTAATAGAATAAAGGGGGGGAGGGAGCACACAATCATATCAAACGATGCAGAAAACATATTTAGCAACATCCAAACCACCCTTTCACTATAAAAACATTTAGAAAATTAGGAATTAAGGGAACTTCCTCAACAGGATAAAAGGCACTTATGAAAAATCCACAGCTAATAGCATACTCATAGTGACAGACTGAAATATTTCCCCTTAAGATCAAGAAGATTAGGATGCCCATTTTTACTACTGCAATTCAACAATGTACTGGAAGTTCTGGCCAGAGCAATTAGACAAGATTTAAAAAAATAAAAGGCATCCAAATTGGGAGAGAAAAAGTAAAACTATATTCACAAGTGAAATGATCCTGTATATGTAACAAAATTCCAAAGAATCCACAAGAAAGCCACTTCTTTCTCTTAATTCCCTCAATAGAGTATCTGGAATTCTATTTATTTCTCAAGTCTTGTATAATGAATTAATGTCTGCTGACTCCCCACCATTAGATTATAGGCCTCATGATGACAAAAATTGTCTTGCTCATCTATTATTATATAGTAGCAGTCCAACTAGAGTTTGAGTAAGACAACCAGAGTGTATAAAGAAAGAAAATAGCACTAATAATAACATCTATCTCACATTCACTATCAGAATTACAGAATATACATTAAAATCAATGTGTAAAGTGGATCATATTCAAGTGCAGGATTTTGGTATTTTAAAAGATATATTTACTAAAATTAAATGTCACACTGCAAATCTGTCACTCTTCAATATCAGAAACTACATTAGGGAATACAGGAAATTTGTTTCAAGGAAATTTCTACAGGAAATTGCTGCATCCCATAACACTTCAGTAACAGAATAACCTGGCTCTAGGAGAACAAGGCACCCTTCCAGCACTCCAAACCATACTAGAGTATGATTAGTGAGTGTATCCTATACCTACTTCTAAATGACAGTCTGTGACTTATTCCTGTTTCTAACTCTAGGGTACTCAAAAAGAACAAATAACAAATATCCAAAGAGGCATATGTAATTTGAAATCAAAATGACAAATGGATGAACATTTATTTTTAAAGTTATAGGATTTATTTTGAATTTTCAAACATCAAAGGAGGGTATATCAAAGTGAAGCATGGACTGAGAAGCTTGGTAGACCAGCAGGCACTTAGATGAAGTGAATGACTAAGACATGAGGTCACCTTTGAAGAGTTTATGTCCAGTACACCTCTATTGCCTGGATCAGCATAATATTCCTTCTAATAGGTCTCCCACCTTTAGATGGCACCTGCCTGAACCCATCTTTCACCCTAATAGGATAAGTACAGCTACAACAAAGTTAATCAGGCCACTTTACTACACCTCCAAAGCCCCCTATCAGCTTGAGAATAAAAATATCCTGGCCTCTCCCTGGCTTTCCAGGTCTATTTTATGAATTAAAATGTGAAGCTCTAGCAACAGTGACTGAAATTTCTTCCATGTGCCTTAAGCTCTTTTAAGTTTCCAAGCCTTTGTGAAGCTTCTCTTCCTTCCAGCAGCTTCCCTTCCACCTCCCTTTACCAGTTCTTACTAGACCTTTAAAGCTCAACTCCAGTTTCCCAACTTCTGAGAACACTCCAAAAACTACAAGACTAGGTTAACAGCTCTTCCCTTGAGCTCCTACAAAAAATATGTCCCCTATCTCTAACTTGTCACACATTCTACTGAAATTTAAAAATTATCCTTTTAAAAAAAGTTTCTTCCAGGGATACCTGCGTGGCTCAGTTGGTTAGGCAAGTGACTGCAGTTCAATGAGAGTTCAGCTGAAAACTAATTTCAGCTCAGGTCATGATCTCAGCATTGTGGGACTGAGCCCCTCATTGCGCTCTGTGCTCAGCGTGCAGTCTGCTTGAGATTCTCTCTCCCTCCCTCTCTCTTTCTCCATCCACCCGTTCCCCACCCCCCACTTGCACGTACACTGTCTAAAATAAATAAAGTCTTTTAAAAATAAATTTTAAAAAGTTTCTTCCAGTAGACTATGAAAACCACAAAACCAAGAACCAAATGATTTCCACTTTGTAGCTTATTTACCTAAATAGTGCCACTCAGTAAATGCTTTTGCTGAACGCATATACTAACCATAGTACTGGTTTTCAAGGAATTATTTCTTTCTATTGTGTGTAAAAAAAAAAAAAAGTAAAAGAAAAAGAAAAGAACAGAGGATTTTTTTTGTTAGGTGTTTTTTGTTTGTTGACTAGTTTTTGTTGTTATTTAGCAAGGTCTTCTTAATAGCTAATACTACCCAGGAACACAGGGATGTTGACGAATATCATATACTAGCAAAGTAACAAAGGCTCAGATCCATTCCCCAGGTAAGCCTGTACTGCTCTTTATCACAGGCAACTCCATTTTCCCTCTAGTTCCAGGGAAATCTGGCCAGTGAGAAGTGACTAATGAGTGATAGAGGGCAAAAGAGGAAGAAGCCAGAGTATTTCTCCTCCATTTCCCCCACTCTCTGACACATCCTTGGCAGACATTTTGTGTCTTACATAACTCCAATTCCCTCTAGACAGTCCCCCTCTGACACCAGTTCCTATCATGAAGCCCCAGTTATGGCTGTAGCTCCCCCACACAGCCTTGGCTTCTGAACTCTGATAACACCAGCTTTTCTCATCTTCCCCCAAGCCCTAAGGGTATCAGAGAGGTTCTGGGTATTATTAATACCTGGTTTGTTTCACAGTCCCAATAGGCATCTCAGCAATTACCTATACAACCAATCTGAATTAATTTTCCTCTGTTGAAAGACATACTGTTTTCTGGATGAATCCTGATTGCTTCTATTTTTAAATGTCATTTAAAATAAAATGTATCAAATAGTATAATATCTCAGGATACTACAGCATCAAAACTTTTAATCTTGAAGAAAACTTATTTCACAGACTTACTGTTCTGAATACAGGGTGAGAGGGGCAGGACGGAACCGTGCATTAAATTCTCAAAGTAAAAATAAAGAATCTAACATTCATACCAAAGCATTCCTCACTGGAATGAAGTCTTTCCTCAGCTGCAATGTTTGCCTGAATTAAGTCAATCACTTATAATAAAAATGTCACTTTTTAAAAACTTATTTGGTAGAGGAGAAAATTGGAAGGATTATGGGAGTTGGAGTCACTGCAGGCCAAGACATCTGTTCGGAGGGAGAAAAAAAATGTTAAAGACCTCCTGTCAGTGACTTATTCAAATACACAAAATTCAGTACTTTTTCAAGATAAATCCAACTAAGCAGTTAAAAGACATACCTTTAACCATTAATCTTACATGTTTTCTAAAAGATCATTCAATGTTAGAGTGAAAAGAAATGCTGTAAACAAATAATAAGAGCACAAATTGTAAACGGTTCAATATTAACAACTGATTATTACAGGACCTCTCAACTCCCCTTTTTTTTTTTTTTTTTTCAACTCCCCTTTCATATAATCACTACATGAACTTCTCTAAATAGAACTAGTCTAATAAAATTATTCAATACCACTCACCATCTACAAAATATTTCGGGAAATGAAACACTTTTAGAGCACAGAAAACATCTATTATTTGGTTATATTTTGTGAATAAGAATATTTCTTAATCATTGAAATTGTTCTGGATCACCATAGAAAAATATTAGACAATAATCCCCAAACCAAAGAAAAAATCAATTTAAGATTACAGACTTTGGAAGAATGAGATATGTGAAAGAAAGGGGACTTGACCTGACATTAACAACAAGCATTTCTTAAGCAACTACATACTACCAGTCATTTTATTTAAGTTACCTCATTTTACTTAAAACTCTATAAGGCAATGTCACAGTGAGGAAACAGAAACTCAAAAAGCTTTCTAAGCAACTTAACCAGAAACTGGTAGAAGTAAAATTTGAGTTCAGTCTTATCTGGCTCTAGAATCTGGTTCTCCCTTGCTTCCTCTGGAAAAATATTCCCTGTGGGTGATCAAGCTAAAAATAAACCAGAGAATTACAGAAAAAGGGGGGGGGGGGCCTAAAATGACATGATCTCTAGCCACTATTTTAAATAGTGTTTGTCATCAAATTCTCACACGTTTTTAACATAAATAATACTTGTATATCTTAAGAGTATCAACTATGTGTCAAGACCTGCAAATAAAGATAAAGGAAGTCTACCTAAAAAAGTATGTAATTACCAATTCATTTCTCATTGATACAAAAGCTCAAAAATCAGATTACCTCTCCAAGTTACCATCCAACCTACTCCCCTCATTTTGTACATTATTTATCATCATATGCTGATAGAAGAGCCTTGTCAGATCTTCTTGGTTAATTATTCCTCCTAGTTGTCTGATTAAGGTCTGAAACTTTGGTGAAATCTGAGTTATTATCCCAGCCCCTTTGTGCAAACTTTGACATTTGCCTTCTAGTTACTATGCAGTCACAATATCCTCTACGTTGATTTTACTCCTTTCTAAAAAATACCTATTCCACTGAGACAATACAGTTTATGCCACAACTCATGCACATATACATGTTATACAATTGAAAAATTTAATGATAACCACAATTACATTCACTGTACACAGTGCACCTGATATTTTCTAATTTCTTTTAATGCTGGAAGCAACATACTAAACTGATCTCACAAATAGCTAATATGCTATTAGAATACCACTCTAGAACTCAATCCCAAAAAGAAAGTGCTGACATAAGATGGGCATTTTTCCTTTTTCCTTCCTGTTTCATTCCAAACTGAAGGAGAAAAGTTAAGCAGAAAAGAAAAATAAAGGTAAAAAGTACTATAAGCCTCCAAAAGTTTTCCCTAGAGTATGATTCTTGGGAGTTATTTTTATAACATATTTATATTTTATCATTATGGTAAAGTGTTAACACAAAATTTACCATTTTAACCACTTTTAATTGTAATTTGGTAGCATTAAGTACATTCAAATTGGTACCACCATCACCACTGTCCATTTGCAGAACTTCTGCATAATCCCAAATAGAAATTCTATATACCAATTAAACAGTAACTCCCTCCTCCAGTCCCAGGTAAATTCTAATTAATGTTTATAATAAGATTTTATAAACCTACACAAAAGAAGTAAAATTAAAATCATGAACCCCTATAGACACATGACCCAGACTTAACAAAGTATCAAATTTTGCTATATTTATATAATTTATATAATTATATAATTATTTACCTGTCCCAAACCTCCTGTCATTTTACCCTTACTTACTTAGAAAATGTAAAAAGCAGAGACACTTCCTTACATAACCACAATATCATTATCATGGCCAACAATAGTAAGAATTCCTTGCTATTATCAAACACTGAAATTTTATTAATATAATCAACTTAATTATAAAAAATACTTGTTTTCATGAAACTTTTCATTGATCTTCTCAATACTACAATGATTTCTGAATAATTTCATATGTAACTGTTTAATAAAAGATAATTATGATTCAAAACCAAAAATACCACAATGTTTCAAATGAAAGCTTTCTAAGGAATTCTACAGAGAGATTACGGTTTTCCTAAAAACACAGAATATTACTTAGTATCTTATAAATGGAATGTTTTCTCAGCAAAACACCAAAAAAGTAACCTATGAAATTTGATATTTATTTTACATAAGCAATCATTACTAACTAGAAAAGTCTATATTTGTCTAGTGTTAATATTTTTAATGGACTACTTGAATGTAAAAAAATATATATGGACAGCCCGGGTGGCTCAGCAGTTAAACGTCTGCCTTTGGCTCAGGGCCTGATCCTGGAGACCCGGGATCGAGTTCCACATCAGGCTCCCTGCATGGAGCCTGCTTCTCCCTCTGCCTGTGTCTCGGACTCTCTCTCTCTGTCTCTCATGAATAAATGAATAGAATCTTAAAATATATATATATGTGTGTGTGTGAGGATATATATATACATATAACCTAGATTACTTTTCTTTAACCTATCAGTGTTCTTAATAGTGCTGTAAAATGTGAAGATACTATTGTGCCTACAAACCTCTTCAGTTCTGCAAAAAGGTCAAACTAGAGCACCAAAGAGATATATGAATAAATCCTGACTTAAAAACTATAGTAACAATTTCTATTCTCATGAGGAATAACTGATTCACAGAGAGTTTGATATCATGAGGAATAACACTCATTTTCAAAATATAAAAGATTGGAAGAGATAAAAGACAAAACAAAACAGGGGCTCATTCAAGTTTAACCTATAATTTTTCACATAGTACAACCACTAGTTAAAAAGAAATTATCAGCCTGTGGAATATAAACAACCAAAGCTCAAAATATGAAATACAAAGTCAAATGTAAACAAGAAAAAAAAATCTACATGAGTTTCATACAGTGTCTTTTCTAATCCTATATATTTTTACTAATGCAAAATATATCAGCTTAGAAAATATAATCTTAAGGTTCTTTAAAGTTTGTGATTACAAGGGATTACCTCCAAGATCAAAAGCAGCACTGGAGGAAGACCAATATCACATGATCTAACTGCACAAAAATTTGCTGCTGCTCAATTTCTGCATCACATGAGTGTCTAACATAAATCAAGAAAATTAAAACAGTTAAATGTTTAACAGGAAGCATTTGCACTTGTATTTAGATAAAGTTGTTTTTGCTATCTTTACCCAAATCATTTTCAAAGTATTTGGCGATCCTAGAATTTCCTGAAAGACAAGAAATGCCTAATTTGTTTTTAGTCATTGTCTTTGTAACTTGAAAAAACCCCAAAAACTACAAATATACTACTATAATAACCAACATTCTAAAACTGTCAAGTTCCAAAAATAAAAACTCCTGAATTGTCTTCATTATATCATTTTTAAAGTTTGCTATAAGAAGGATGGTTTAAAAATGCATCAACTAATATGCTCTATATAGTTATCACTACTCAATGAGGGGAAATGTCTAAATATTGAATAAAGAATAAAAAATTGGAAAATAATTTGCAAAGTGTACAAGTAATCCCACATCATAAAAGATTCTATATCACCTCTTGATTACAAACAACAAGAAGGGGGAAAAAAGAAAATGAAAAATCTAGGTCTAAATATTTTATAGAAGTCAGATTCTCAATTCAAATAACAATAATTAGAATGCACTGATGGCTCTTACTCTAAATTACTGGAGGCCAACAGATTTATTTAACTTCTGAAAAGTACAGTATAAAGTTTTAAGCACCTTCTTTACAAACATTTTGTGGAATGAATTACTAAAATATTCAGGTAGGGGATCCCTGGGTGGCGCAGCGGTTTGGCGCCTGCCTTTGGCCCAGGGCGCGATCCGGGAGACCCTGGATCGAATCCCACGTCGGGCTCCCGGTGAATGGAGCCTGCTTCTCCCTCTGCCTGTGTCTCTGCCTCTCTCATTCTCTCTGTGTGACTATCATAAATAAAAAATTTAAAAATAAATAAATAAATAAATAATAAAATAAAATAAAATAAAATAAAATATTCAGGTGACCATAAATCACTGTCATCATGAACTTCAACCTCAGGAAATAGAAATACATATAAATAAATATAAACAGAAACCACTCATATACATAGATATAAATATAGACTGTGTGTGTTGTGTCTGGCAATTTTCTTTTTAACTTTCTATAGAAAGTCATTGATTTCATCTTGCCATGTTACCTGCCATGAAAAACGTATAGCTGCTTAATTTGTAGGTAGCATAAACAGCTGATCTGGTGTAAAATTAATCAGCAAATCAGTAAGTGAAGCCACATTCTGACAATTTCTGAACTTCAAAGATTATTATGATCAATGTCCATGACTCTTCAGCACTAGAAATATGATTAACTCTTTTATATTACTTGCACAGTAAACAATTTCAAATTCCTTGCCAGATTCAATTCATTCGTCTGTGTTACTCATTAGTAACAATTAGTTGAGAACCCAACAAGAGCCACAGAACTGTATTTGGTGCTTTTTACAAGCACTACTCTATTCCTCACTGTACACTTGCAAAGTAGTATTATCCCTATACTCCAAATGAGAAAACTAAGGATCAGAAGGTTAGAGTCACATCATCAAGACTAAATGGTTACTAAATGGTAGAACCAGATTCTAATCCAGGTCCATTTAACTTTAAAGTCTGTTTGCTATTCCTGCCACTGTAGACTCACATTTATGCTAACCTTATTCATGGGTTTAAAAAAAAAATCTTTCACTCATATGTAGAATATAAGAAATAGTGAAAGGGATTATAAGAGGGGTGCCTGGGTGTACTCAGTGGTTGAGCATCAGCCTTTGGCTCAAGTCATGGTCCCGGGATCCTAGGATCGAGTCCTGCATTGAGCTCCCCATGGGGAGCCTGCTTCTCCCCCTGCCTCTCTCATGAATAAATAAATAAAATCTTAAAAAAAAAAAAAAAAAGAAAAGAAAAGAAGAAAAGGGACTATAAGAGAAAGGAGGAGAACTGAGTGGGAAAAAATAGAGGGGGAGACAAACCATGAGAGACTCCTAACTCTGGGAAACAAAGGGTTGCAGAAGGGGAAGTGGGTGGGGGAACGGGGTAGCTGGATGATGGGCACTAAGGAGGGCACTTGATGGGATGAGCACTGGTGTCATACTATATGTTTGCAAATTTAATTTAAATTTAAAAAAAATAGGGCAGTCCAGTGGCTCAGCGGTTTAGCACTGCCTTTGGCCCAGAGTGTGATCCTGGAGTCCCGGGATCGAGTCCCACGTCAGGCTCCCTGCATGGAACCTGCTTCTCCCTCTGCCTGTGTCTCTCAGGAATAAATAAATAAAAATTTAAAAAATAATAAAAATAAATAAAATTAAAACTTCCACTTTTTTTTTCTCCAGAAATTTGTATTTAGGACTGGAAGATAAGAATAAAGTCGTTTACATGAATTATTTTTATGAATACCAGGACACAATTTTCTCCAAATCTTTCTTGGTTTGACTCAACGAAATTTCAAATATGAATATTACAAATTGCATCACTGGTTCAGCAAGACTTAAAGGCATGCATTAATTATCACAAAAGTCTTCCTACAACAATACTGAAGATTCTAAATAGATCAAAGATCCAAAAGTTGGAAAAATATACTGGTAAAAGTATTGCCAAACAGCAGCTCTGTTTACTACATGCAAACAGAACAACTTTCTAAGAAGAAAATAACTTACGTGAAGCTCAAAATTGCTTATTATGTTAAGTCTTCATTCTAAATACTAGGATCAACCAGAAAAAATGGATCTATACATTTCCTTCACATTTTCCTCACAGAGAATATTTTACACTTCCATCCGAAAATGTCATTATTCCACCCTGCTTCTTGAAAGTTATTTTCATTAATTATAGAATACTATGTTGGCAACTTGTTCCCAGCACATGGAGCTATTACCCCACTGTTTTCTGGCTTCCATTTCTGCTCCTGAGCAGTCAGCTGTTGGTATAGCTGCTACAGTTACTTAAAAGGTAATCCATCTTTTGTTCTCTGACAACTTTTAAGATATTCTCTGTTTCTGGTGTTCTCCATGTTACTATGATATGTCTAGAGGTGTGTTTAAAATTCTCAGCACTTCTTAAATTCGTGGGCTGGTGTTTTTCTCAGCCCTGAAAAATGCTCATTCTCTCTTCAAACACTGCTTCCTTTCCTATTATTTCTCCCTTCTAAGAACAGTTTATTTTTTAAAGATTTTTTTTTTTTGAGAGAAAGTGAGAGAGAGAGAGAACACGAGTGGGGGCATGGGGAGGGGCAGAGGGAGAAGCAGGTTCCCTGCTCAGCAGGACTCAATACCAGGACCTTAAGATCATGACCTTGTAGCTGAAGGCAGACACTTAACCAAGGGGGCTACCCAGATGCCCCTCCTTTCTACAATTAGAAAGCTAATGAAAACTGATGAAATACTGTCATATCTTCACCTTCTATGTTCTATACACTGTAATCTTTCCTTTTACCCATTCCCTTGTCTTTCTGTGCTACATTCTGAACCATTTATGTCCAGTACATGGGTTCTCTTTAGTTGTATTTAATCTACTACTTACTAACCACATCCACTGAGGTTTTTTTTTTTTTTTTAAGATTCTATTTTAAAGAAAGAGAGAGCACACACAAGTAGGGGGAGGAGCAGAGGAAGAGGGACAGACTCTGCACTGAGCACAGAGCCCAACATGGGGCTCGATCTCACCATCCTAATCATGATCCTAGCCAAAATTAAGAGTCAGATGCTTAACTGATTCAGCTACCCTGACACCCCTCCACTGAGTTTTTCATTATAATTACTGTATTTTTTATTTCTATAAGTTTTGTTCAGGTCTTTCTCAAATCTCCCAAGTTTCCTGTTACCTGCAGATATTTTCCATCTTTTTGTAGTAAACATAATAAACAGTTGTTTTATCATCTCTGATAATTCCAAAATCTGAAGTTTTTGTGAGTTCATTTCTGTCAATTGTTTCTGCTGCTTCTTACTCATGGTACCTCATTTCCTTGCGTGCTTGGCTATATTTTACTGTGAGGTAATTCTTTGGAAAATTGTAAGAATTTCCTAGGACCAAAGATAAAAATATATTCTACCTGAGAGGACTTTCATTTGCTTCTGTCTGGCACCAAGAACCACTTTAAATTCACATTTTGAGGTTAAATTTACATTTTGGACCAGGTGACACTAAATTTGAACTGCATATCAAGAATGAAAGCTAAAAAAAAAAAAAAAGAAAAAAAGAAAGCTTATGGTTATAACTTCTTATGAATAAGTATTTTTTCAAGTCCAAGGCAAATATTTTTATAGCCTCCTGTGAGGAAGAACATGAAAAGGGTTTTAATCATGGTTTAACCATACTCTATGACCATAGCTCTTTTGGAGTCCAGTTTTATAGGGAAGGGAATATCCTATTAGATGCCCTCTCTGGGCATATATGGGCTTTAATTTCTACACTGTGCTTTGGGAGGCCCTCAAAACTAAAGGTTCACTAGAATGTGGCATATATCCTAAAAGGAAAAGCAGTTTTAACATTCTGCTTACTTCTCTAAATTCCTGCTTTCATGTAGATTTTGACCTGGTAATTTCTTACTATCATGTTTGCTCCTAAGGAAAAGAAATTTCTAGCATTTCTAATTATTTTCAGGGAGTTACCTTATCCATATAATATAGCTGACCATATTACCTTGTCTACAATTTTAATAAGCTTCATATTTTTACATTTCAATCACTAAAAGTTTTATTTTGTGGGTAGGTATAATATTGATTTAACAATTACTCTTTATTCAGCTTGATTTACTGGTACAATCTAGGATAGAATTTTGCCAAATCCCAAAACAGATCAATTCGATTATAAGACCATTAAGAGATGGACAAGATTCCAAAATTCATTTCCTAAACAGATATCTGTATAACTGCTATGGAATTTATTAGTCTATTGATTTTTTTTCTCCAACAATAGTATGTGTAATGTACAAAAAATTCTGTATTTGAAGCTATTGGAAGAGTAGCCAAAGTGGTAAAAAGATGACAAATAAGAAACTGAGTTCAATCTTGTTTCTACCAAGAAATAGAATAGTAAAGAAAAAGACCAGTATGTGGAACTATATAAAATTTAATCATTCTTCATAAAAATTTTTAAAATGTATAAGCAAAATTAAGACAAAATTGAAAATATATGCAATATATAAAATACACCAAGAGTTAAAATCTACAATATGCAAAGAGCTCTGAAAAACAACAAAAACCCAAAAATGGACAAAGGGCTTAAAGATCACCTGACTCCAGGGACACCAGTCAGAAAACCCTACAGAAACAAAGGCAAGAGATGATCATCTAGAGATAATATACCAGAGTAGAAGTAGTGGGCATAAAGAGACAACAGATTCAAGACTTATAATTCACTGAGACTGATGCCGTTACATGAGGATTTGATGAATAAAAGGGGTCTACCAGGTTTCCAGCTTCAACACCGGAAGGATGGTGGAGTCATCCATTGAGATAATTAACTTGGGAGAGGGAATAGGTTTTGTAAGAGAAGATGGTAAAATCAGTTGCACATGTTATGAACATGAGTTTTCTGTGGGCCATCAAAAATAGTTATCCAGTAAGCAATCAGATACACAGATCTAAAGCTCACAGAAGAAATCAGCGTTGGAGATCTAAGATTAGACTCTTCAGAAGCTTTTTCTCTCTTTGACATTAATCTCTTACTATCTCCTCAGCCAGTCAGATATTACCCTACAATTCTCTGACAATGTCTTTATAAAGTATCTCTCTTTCATTCTGTTAATGCTTCCAAAACAGTGGTTTTATATGAGGAAATCTAAGTCTAATCAATGTTTTGCCACACGCTTTGTAAGGCAAGATGCATGATGGCCACTGGTGGTGGCACTATGCTGGTAATTTTAGTGACAAAAAGGAAGGAAATCAAGGGTACTGATCAAGACTTCTTTGCAGATGGGGGGAAAGCATCTGTACTCCTTCCTCAGTAAAGTAGAAAGGAGGTAGTGTAGCTATTCTCTGAAAGAGAAAATAAAGTGTATCTGGAGAATAAACAGGAAGCCAGAAAATCATTAAAAGGGTAAAGATGTACAAAAGGATAATCAGAGAGTGGACATGGGAGCAGAGAAAAAAGAGCTACATACCAGGCACTTTCCTGTCCCTACCTTTCCTATTTTGTCCTATCTTCACTGCTTCCTGGTCTATCACTTCCCAATGGCTTCCATAACACTCAGTTCTGATAATTACATTACTTGGCTTGGAGAACTTTAAGTAGACCATAGCAAGACCACAGCTTGAAAAGAAAACTCACCATAAAAGGTAGGAAATTATACCACCTGACCAGAGACAGAAAATCAGGATACCTGATACCGCAAATAAACAATGTCACAATTTGATCCCTGTAGTCTATCAGTAGTCCCTTTTAATTTGTGCCAAATCACATAGAAAGAAATCTTCAAGCTCTAGGGAGATGAAAATGTAAAACCTCAGAATAATTGCTTGGGCAGTGGAGCTAGATCTACAATCACAATTATAAAGGAAGCTGCAGGCACTTTAACTTAAAAGTACCAGAGTGTTGTGTATATTACCATGAGTATTTTGACATAAAAGGAGAATCACAAAACTTCTGAGCCAGAAGGGTCCTTAGAGATCATCAGTTCTGGCTGCTATAACAAAGTACCATAGACTAGAAGGCTTATAAACAACAGAAGCTGATTTCTCACAGTTCTGGGAGCTGAACTCTGAGATCAGAGGGCCAGAAAGGTCAAGTTCTGGTCGAAGGCCCTCATCCAGTTTGCAGACTGCTGACTTACTGTATCCTCACAAGCCAAAGAAAGGAAGCAAACTCTCTTAACTCTTACAACGGCACTAATCCCATTTGTGAGGGCTCCACCCTCATTACCTCATCTAATCCTCATTACTTCCCAAAAGGCTTACCACCTAATACCATCACATGGGAGAGTGAGGGAACAGGGTTTCAACATACAAATTTTGGGGGAACACATTCAGTCCATAACAGAGATTACTTGAGGTGGTTTTCCAAATATTTTTAAATCCTTCTGAGAACTGGATAGATCAATTCACAGTGATATCATATCAAATCATTTCAAGTCAATGAAATTAAGAAAATCATTCCAGCACAATTTCCATAAATGAAAATTAATCATGAAAGAAAAAAAAAGAACTCTTCTATAAAAATGGCTGGTTTCAGATGGTATGCTTATTAACTGTTTGGAAAATATAAGAGAATCAAACAAAAAGTGGTTATAATAAATAGAAAGGGACTAATTACAAAATACACACACACAAAAAATCCGTGGCTCTTCTATTGTGCAGGAACAGGTAGCAAAAATACACACACACACACACAAAGAAGAATCTCATTCCCACCAATATAAAGTAAAATATGGTGGGACTGAACAGAAGACAAAATGATCTATCTTCTGATATCCATAGAGAAAGAATAAATAATTAATTCAGTAGTACTGAGAAACCTAATCAAAAACTCAAAAATTTAGTACCTTCTACTTCACACTATACAACTAAACATGTTCTGGAAGAGCTAAACCCAAAGTTTAAATTGAAACTATAAAAATAGTTTATCTTTTAATTTTTTTTAAAGATTATTTATTTATGAGAGACAGAGAGAGAGAGAGGCGGCAGAGACACAGGCCGAGAGCCTGACATGAGACTCGATCCCGGGTCTTCAGGATCACACCCGGGGGTGAAAGTGGTGCTAAACCGCTGAGCCACCCAGGCTGCCCAAAAATAGTTTAAAAATATAAATTAATAGCTACATAAACAAAAGGCAGAAAAAGCCTACAAGATTCATAAAGAATGAGACAGAACTACATAAATGTTAAGGTCTATAAGAAGGCAGAAGAGGAGGAGGTATTAAGTATGCCAAAATGAAGCTGTTAAAGTAAAGAAATGATGATAATGCTCAGTAACAGCTAGTACAGGGCCTCTCAAACAGCTTTGTAGTTAAGGGAAAAATAGTACAACCTTTCTGATAGGCAATGTGGTCATGTTTCAAAAGTGTTAAACATGGGCATATCTTTTGACCTACTAATAATTCCACTCATAATTTTTTCTAAATAAATAATAATGCATAGGCACAAAAGGATATTAGCCACTGTAACATTCAGTGTAGCACTGCTTTTCATGTAAGGATTGAAAGTAATCTAGGTGTCCAAGAATGGAGGACTACTAACAGTACATTCATACAATGAAACGGTCACGGAGCCACGAAAAATTGTGTGGAAGAGTAACATCACTAGTAATATAAAATATTAAAGGAGAAACACAAGTAACAAAACAGCATAAATCCACTTTTAGTTAAAAAAAAAATAGGTATATCAACACATACATGTTTATCCACATATACACACACACAACACAGGATAAATAGGTTAAAATTAACCCCTAAACTATTAAGAATAATAAAGATTGGAGAGGGGAGGCAATTTATCCCAAGTCTCCCTACACCATACATACCTACTTATCAGAACGAGCATTCTTACTACAAGACTCCTGGACCTCATGTAGAAAAAGAAGTCTAGTTTAATCAATACAGTAGACAAAAAGGGAAATAGTTGTACTATCTACCCATCTCCTAACAACTCCACCTTCTCTCCCAACCCCTACCAGGAAGCCAGGGCAATCAATCCACCATCTCACCAGGGTGGCAAGAGAGGGAATGTTAGTAATTCCTCTTGAATTCCTACAAGGGAGCTACTGGAATATCTCCAAAGGTACCCATTCTGGGAAATTTAAAGGGGTCGATTCTGATCCCCACTAATTACCAGCAAACAGAATGCCCCCATCTGGAGCCAGAATCTGTAACTTAGGCTCAGTCTTCTTGCAGTGTTCTACCATCAGAAAGCAGGTACAACTCCTCTCCCCCAAGGTGGTTACATGAGAAATGGGGGCTTACTTCTCACTGATCTAATTATTCTTAAGATACATTATTTAGAAGTAGAGACCCAAAGTGCTTTTGGTTTAACCTTTTCATGTCACTTAGACGTTTAGTAACAGTAAAAAAACACTGCTGCTAACCAACATTTGCAACTCGGTTTTCTAAACTACTACTTGCAGTACAAATCTAACTTTTCTTTTTCAGCCTCTCTCAAGACAATATAACCCCAAAGAGAACTTAAGAAATCGCCAATAGTGCAGATCATTATTTTTGATCATGCTTTTCTAAAATTTCACAATAGGCATTACCTTTTGTAATAGAAAATAAATTTTTTTCTAATGGCAGGCTAAGCTATCATACTGCAATTATTCAACCTAAGATATTCATATACAGCAATATTATCTTTAGCTATACCACAACTAATCTGTCATACAAAACTAAATCCACTCATTTTTTAAAAGTAAACCACTCTTCTAAATGTAGACTTCAAGATCCATAAAGGTCAAAAGTAAGCATTCTTGTCAACACAAATTTATAAAAATTTCCAATCATCTATAATGCCTATTTCAAATCTCTTAAGTTTATTTTATCTCAAAAAAGTAACCCAATAATCAGCTTCCCTGGGCAACTGAGTTAAGAAGAAAAATCTGCACTTACTAAATATTTTCACAGAGTCAGTCAAAGACACCACATGTAGCACAGAACAATGAACGATACTATCTTTACATGTTTTTCATTTGAACTAGAGGACATTTAATGAGCATCTACTGCATGCTAGGTCCTATAACAGGTGCTAACGATATAAAATGTTGACACACAAATCCTGTATTCCAGGTCTTTTTCTAATCAAGGAGATGATCTTGATAATTTACAAAACATATAGAGAGACTCCAACCCTTTATCTCCCAATTCCAAAAGTCCAAAAGCTCTGAAAACTAAAACTGCTTTCGAAGCTGTCAACAAATCACAGCCTGAGACTTTTTATGGTCTTTTTTATTCTACTTAAACATGTATAAATTCTCTGGGAAAATTAATGTGTACAACTATGGGGTGATTGTTCCTATGCACAGGTTTCATGATATATGGTATATGCGCCATATTGATTTTCTAAATTCCCAAAATTTTCCTTCTGAGACATATATGCTACCATAGGTTTTTAGATAAGGGGCTGTAGATCAGGTCTGGAGTATGCCAGGACAGATGGATTAATTTAAGGAGCAAAGGAGTCGGCAGAGGGAGGTAAAAGTTATAGTCAGAAAAGCCTTCAGAAATAAGGTTACCGGGCAGCCCGGGTGGCTCAGTGGTTTAGAGCTGCCTTCAGCCCAGGGTGTGACCCTGGAGACCCGGGATCAAGTCCCATGTCGGGTTCCCTGCATGGAGCCTGCTTCTCCCTCTGCCTGTGTCTCTGCCTCTCTCTCTCTCTCTCTCTATCATGAATTAATAAAATCTTAAAAAAAAAAAAAAAAAGAAAGAAGGTTACCGTGTTCTAGGCTCATAACAGTACACCTGAAAATCTTAAACCAATAAAATTAAAAAAAAAAAAAAAAAAAAAAAAGGGCAGCCCAGGTGGCTCAGCGGTTTAGCGTCGCCTTCAGCCCAGGGCGTGATCCTGGAGACCTGGGATGGAGTCCCATGTCAGGCTCCCTGCCTGGAGCCTGCTTCTCCCTCTGCCTCTCTCTCCCATTCTGTGTGTGTGTGTGTGTGTGTGTGTGTGTGTGTGTGTGTTTCTCTCATGAATAAATAAAATTTAAAAAAAATTTTTTAAACCAATCCTTTCCTATCACCACCAAAAGCATCTTTTATTATTTCTACTGACTTCCTTGTTTTGGTAGATCAGAGCAACCAGACCGTATTCATTCATATTTAATTCCCTAAGAGTATTACTATACCAATTTTATATTTAATCCAAAAAGTACAAACTTTCTGTTTTGCTGGCCCATACAGCTTTATGCCAAATAAATGTATGATTTCCATTAAAGTTATTCAATTACAGTCAGTCTTGATTATGTATGATCAACCACACTGTAGATTACCCATAGTAAAACACAGTACCTAACACTTACATGACAGCATTAACTACGTGTCAGATACCAAGCATTATGTATATGTACATATGCTATACTCACACATACATACATATATACACACATATTTAATCCTCAAAACAATTTTCTGAGGTATTATTATCCACATTTTAAAGTTGAGAAAAGTGGGTCACTATAAGGCTAAGTAACTGTCCAGCATAACATTACAACAGACATCACAACAGAGTATGAACTTTGAGAAAATATTTACAACAGGGATTTGTTGTTATACCGACTTTCTTCCCAAAGGATTACCCAGTTAACGGAAAATTAATGCTCCTGGAATCAGCCCATATGCCCTTTCCTCTCACTTCCCCCTCCCACAACTGCCCGCACCCACAAAATCTCACTTCTCAAGTTCCAGTACATAACTGTAATATTACTGCCATTCTAATCATCTGTCCAAGTTAAGAGAAATGTCTTAGACCAAGTGTATAAGCACCAATCCTCAGACTGGTGTTGATACAGGTCAAAGCTTTCAGTGATTGGAGACAAAAGGACACTGAGATTGTCCTTATTACTTTTTCATTGTTAAGATATGGTAACAATGACTCATGTTTAAATTGTTATCATCCTTACTGGCCAAATGAAAAGTCAGTGACCCATCAATCCCCCCCAAAATCCTAAATGTTAGTATAACAAATACAGGATAAATCTATGTATGCACTATGTATGTGTAGGGGGGGGGGGAAAGGGTAGAAGACAGGCATACAGAATGAACGAAAACTTGCAGGGTCAAAAGGAAATAGACACTACTTTCACATTTAACGGTGACTTAGAGACTTGAGACTGGTCTGGCAAACAGGTGCAAACAAAGCTTTGCAAATTTCAGTATCTTATTCAGAAAAGATTACAAGCATTGAGGCAAGTTTTTATTTTAAACTGGAATATGAAGGGGGAAACTTAAAAAGATGACAAGTCTGGACTTTAAAATTAAAGTTAAGCTCATAATTTTTAATAATACTATGAAAAGGAGATTTTAAAAAGCATCATTAATTTTTCTTCACCAAAAAAACTGCAAGAAGATTATTAAAGCATGGACTCTAGAGTCAGCCCGCCAGAGTCTCAGCTATTTTACTCTCTCTCTAGTTCAGTTTCCTTAAAGATTTTTGCGAACATCACGTTAGTTAAGATACATAAAGTGCGGGGATCCCTGGGTGGCTTGGAGGTTTTAGCGCTGCCTTCCGCCTAGGGTGTGATCCTGGAGTCCCAGGATTGGGTCCCAGGATCAGGCTCCCTGCATGGAGCCTGCTTCTCCGCCCCTCCCTCTCCCTCTCTGTCTCTGTCTCTGATGAATAAATAAATAAAATGTTTTAAAAAAAAAAAGATAAATAAACACTGGCACTTCATGCTTCAAAAGCACTGCCATAAGTATTATTTAAGAACATGAAATAACGGTAAAGTAAGGACTAGAATAAAGACCTTAAAAATTACGATGCTGAAAGTAACTGATGTTACAGTTCAATAAAGTTTTTATTTTTTTTTTCTTTTTTAACTTATTTATAAGAGTCACATAGAGAGAGAGAGAGAGGCAGAGACACAGGCAGAGGGAGAAGCAGGCTCCATGCACCAGGAGCCCGATGTGGGATTCGATCCCGGGTCTCCAGGATCACGCCCTGGGCCAAAGGCAGGCGCCAAACCGCTGCACCACCCAGGGATCCCTCAATAAAGTTTTTAAAAAGTAGATATTTTTATAGACAAAGTATGAGATGAAGTATGATACTTTCAATTTACATTCTTAATTAGGTTGGGGGAAAAATCTGAACCCATTTAGGATAACTTCAACAGGCTGAAACCCTAAATTCTTTACAAGTTAGCCTCCGAGGCTCTGAAATGCATTGCTCAATTGTGGCTGTTGTCTGAAAGAGAAAGCAAACACTCAATACTTTCACTAATAAAAGAAAACTTCACCCCAGCAATGGATTCAGAGACACCAGGATTCACAGCCTGTAAGTAGATAAAACCCAACTATCCATAGCTGAGTCCTTCGGCTGGATACGCCAAGCTTCCACGGAAAATTCACAGGCCAGGTGAGGTAAGCACCACAGCGCGCACACCTGCTGCCTGCACTCCTACAGGTTGGGGCAATTTTCCCCAGCCCAACTATCCCCTCTCCTGGTATCCCAAAATAGCATGCTCAGTCTCCAAAAAGGATGGCCCTGATGTGAACTTTCTCAGTCCCTCCTGCCTTTTGCCCCTTCTCTTGTTACCTCTACACTCGGGATGAATTAAGACACTTATTCGTGGACACATAACATTTTATTTCTTAGCATACGCATTATCCACGCCCTTGCTACTCAGTTGTTCCTTGTCCAGCAGCACCCAGGAGCTCTAGGGAAATGCAGAGTATCAAGATGCATCACAGATCTACTAAATCAGAATGTGCAGTTTTAAACACCGGCCCCAAGGGGTTCCTATGCCCATGAAAGTTTGGGAAGCACTTGCTTGGACTCTACTGCAGAGAGTTGTAAAAAATTTAAATGCTCAAGTTTATATTTGAGTTCAGAGATGTAGTATGAAAACTCCAAGACGTGGAATCAGAGGAGTTCAATTAAGGGAAATGACCAGCATATAAAGGAACTTAAGTGTTCAAAGGTTTATTTTCAACAATGCCTACATTTAATACTTCCTGCTTCAAGTCAGTATGGTGTGCAACAGCACACTAGCAGTTTCCTTGGTGCTGTATTTCGTTGTACGAGGACTACAAATAATGACTCATTCTAGAAATCTGCACGCAATCAGGCCCAAAACTGCGCAACCTGGACGCTACAATTTCAGGATTTAGTACAATTCGGCCTCGATACACACAACTCATTCCCGAAAATCATTATTCAGGAAGAAGAAAGAAGGGGAAAAAAAAAAAAAATCTGAAGGCTGTGAACTTTCAAATCACATTCTGAAACCCAAACTGGTTCATGGCTGGCGCTGAACAAACCCTAAGTCGCCTGCAGAACCAAAAATGGTTTCAGGAGGTTTGTGTTCGTTTCTCCAGGAAAAAGTAGGGGAAGGGGCGGGGGGGGGGGGCGGGGGGAGAGCAACTTGCACAAAGTTTGTCTCAGATCCCTAAGAGGCCTCAGCTGGCACGTTCCTACGGGTGAATACGCGTTAACCCGCACGAAAACGCGTTCCCGTCCTCCGAGGCGGATGAGCCTTCCTGGGTCTAAGGCTGCATTTTCCAAGGTTCGGGGATTCCGGGGCCCGTCCGCTTCCGGCCTGCGGAGGAAGCGCGCCGCGCGCCCCGGGCTGACACCAACAGGAAAAGTGGCCGAGCGGGAGGGCGAGCGGCCGCCGGGCCCGGGGCTCCGCGCTCGCGCCGCCGCCGGCCTTGCAGCCTGGAGCCCGGGCCCCGAGGCAGGGCCGGCTGGCCGGGAGCCCCCCCCGCACCCGGCCCCACGCCGACCCGGGAGGCGCACTGGCGGCGGCGGCGGCGGCGGCCTCGGGCCCTCCGAGGCGCTGCGGGCGGCGGGGGCGGGGGCGGGGGCGGCGCGGGCGGCTGCACGTGGGGGCTGCACTGGAGGGAGGCGGAGGCGCTCGCGCGGGGGAGGGGGCTCAGGCTTTTTTACGATCATCATCATCTTGTTTTACCTGTGGCGCAGCAGGGCTCCCCAGCTCCTATTCCCTGAATCCTCCTCCTCCTCCTCCTCCCTCCTCCTCTTTCTCTCTCTCTCCCTCAGTCTCTGCCGGGCGCTCGCGGAACCGGCCGGGCCCGGCCCGACCAGACAGAGAACAGGGCGGGAGGGGGAGGGGGCGGCGGCGGCGGTGACCAGCGAGCACGTGACCACGCCCGCGCCGTCACGGCGGCCGCCGCCTGCCGCGCGCCCTCCCCGCGCTCCACCTCTAATAACCCCGCGGCTCCGGCGCCCGGGACGCTCGTGCGCAGGCGCCCGCCCGCCCGCCCGTCCGCCCGACGCGCTCGCTCTCGGGGCTCAGTGTGTGGGGACACGCGGGGCGCGACGCGGGGAGCGAGCCGCAGGCCAAACCCCCTGCTGAGCCGGCCCGCTGCCACGGCGCATGCGCGAGAGGTTTTCCCCGCCCCCTCCCTTCCCAAACTTTCTCCTCGACCTCCTGCCCCCGTCGGCCGCAGCTGCAGCCTCAGGAGCCTGCCTCGGGGACTCCGGCCCGCCCACCCACCTCCACCCTCCCAGGGTGGGACTGAGAGCTGTCAGCCCCAGAAACTAAGAGGCTGGTCCGCCTGCCTCAGAATTTACATGATCTCCCCGCCTGCCAGTGGCCTTCCATCCAGCCCAGGGGACTCCTATCCGTACGTGCTCCAGGACCCAGCCTGTCTCTTACTCTGAGGCGTAGTCTCCTCTGCTGTGGGGATGTCATCAACACTGTGCAGACCTGCTTTGGCATAACCCATACATAATATCTTTTTTTTTTTTTTTTTTTAGCAAATCCACAACACTAGGCTTGGACTCTATCGCTGTTCATAAAACCCAGGACAGTATCCTTAGCATGATGGTACCTCAGTAAAGTTGTGATGACGGGTTATCAGAACACAGGCAATGCCTAAAGGCTTTATGTCCATCACCTCTGCTTACTCATTATTTAAGATTGACTCCCTTCACCCCTAGCGCATGGAATGCTGGTGTTTGTTTCTTGGCTATGAAAGCCTTTGAATGGGAATGCTAATTAGAGTGGTAAATGCTTCACCTAGTAAGAAAGATTTATGGTCTTTTATTAGACTATCTTCCCAAAGGGTTCTGAAAGAAACTAATACTGTTGAGTTCAGAAGAAGGAAACCAAGGCAGAGAAAGATCAAATTTCCAAAGGTTAGCTAGCTGCTACTGAGGGTCCCTATGTGGGAGGCCTTTGTTCACAAACACTACCCCGCCCCCCCTTCACCCAGGGATCCCCTCTCTACTGGCCCTTTTTGTTGCAGGAGCTGGACAGGTTAAGTTAACGCCTCTCGCCAGGTCTAATCAGAGCAAGTAATTAAAATGTAAAAGCTTACTAACTGGCAGTTCTGGCTAAGTCCGGTCATCATTGCCATTAAACTAAGTGAATACTGAGATGACGTTCAAGAAATACAACTAGCAACAAAATTCCAGAAAACGTTGGGATAAATGTTAATCAAGAATCGGTATTGACAAGGGCATCTGAGAAACTAGAAAATAGGAAAATCACAACCCTCGAGCCTCCAATCTGAAATGTTGGTGGACTTTTTCCTACATTTACCAATGTATACACACACACACACACACACACACACACAGTGATCCCACCTGATAGTTGCAGCTACCACCTAGGATATGCTAGTAGCATCCCATTCTAAGTATCCAGTGCAAGGTTCAGACTCTGTGAAAGACTGTATTTTGGTGGCCTATGATGAACCCCAATATTCATGCCCTTGTGTAATACCCTCCCCTTGAGTGTGGGCCGGACCTGGCACTGCTTTAACCAATAGAATATGGCATAAATGACTGCCAGTTCCAGGCTGAGGCCTTAAGAAGACTTTGCAACGACAACAATGAAATTTACTGGACCTGTACTCATGGAAAACAAATAATTAAGAAATCCTCCTACCCAATTGTGTTCTGGGAAATAGCTTACCACACAGAACCAGCCTTCGCCATATGACTTAGGTGAGACTCTTTCTCAAAAGACTAGATGACTCCTTGTTTACCTGTGACAAGACCAAACACAGATCTTTCCCTTTTTGCCTGAACCTGCTGGCAAGGTCAGGCACGAACTCTTCAACCTCCTCAATCTCATGGATGATTAGCTGAGATTAGAGCTGTCTGTTGCCTTGAAATTGGCTAGGCACAGAGATAAACATGTCCTGGTTGACTAAGACATCTCCTGATTACAAACCCATTCCAACTGATGCAGGCTAGCTGGGTCCAAGGACCCAGAGGGGTTCCCACAAGACCAGCCAAGAGGGTCCTTGGATTTGCAAAAGATAGAAATCAAATGCAAGCCAAGAGAAAGTGAGAGCAGAGTTTATTGAAGACATTGAGTGCAGACAAAGCATCGGGAAGACTCAGAAAGGAAAGAATGAGTCTCATCTTTATTCGTGTCTATTATTTTTATTGAGGACTATGGTCTCTTGTCTTCTCAGGCATCCAGGAACAAAGATGAGTGTTTAAGTGTCTTCCATAAGTTGGGACACCTGGGTGGCTCAGCAGTTGAGCGTCTGCCTTCAGCTCAGGGTGTGATCCAATGGCCCAGGGATGAAGTCCTGCACCGGGCTCCCTACAAGAAGCCTGCTTCTCCCTCTGCCTATGTCTCTGCGTCTCTCTGTATCTCTCATTCAATGAATAAATAAAATCTTTTTTTTTTTAAGTGTCTTCCATAAGTCATTTATGCCCTGGAGCTAGGGAATCTTGGATAAACGTTCATGAAGACCCCACGTAGTCACTCCTTAGATGTTATCTACTGTGCTGGAGGATTCCAAAGAAATAATTAACTCCTTGAACTTTACAAGGAAGTCATACATTATCTATATCATAAGGCATGTGTAAGGTAGGAGTGTAGGTCCTGATATAGAAAAGAAGCAGCAAAAAAAGCCATTGTTCATGAGGTCCCTTCAATTTCCCTGTCTCACAACTAGAAATCATCCCACTGATAGATAACCTGTCTACTCCTCCCTATAAAAGTACAAGGCAAAACCTCTGCTAGGACACTGTGATCCTCAAATCTAGGTACTTTCTCCATTGCAATAGTCGGCATAAAATCTATTTCTTTGTTCAGTGAGTTTTTGTTTTTGACAACAGCTTGTTTTTGCCCTTTGGAGGAAGCACCATGTAAGAAATCTAAGTACTCTGAGACTCTCTTGGTGTCAGAAGTCTAACCTAGCCATTTCAAGAGGCCAAATAGGAAAACTGAGGCCCCAGCTGTGTTCCCATTGGATACAACACAACTTACTACACATGTGAGTGAGCCATCTTGGAAGTGGATTCTGCAGCCCTATCAAGTTGCCCCAGCTGATGCCACGTGGAGCAGAGAAGAGCTATTTTTCACCATGTGCAAATTGAGGAATTGTGAGTGAATATATAGTGTTGTGTTAAACCACTCAATTTTGTGGTAGTTTGTTAGGTAGCAATAAATAACCAGCCTAGACCCAAATATCCAGCTGTGTGCTATAAATGTGTCCCAAGTGTTCCCACAGGCACCTCCAACCCAACCTGCTCAAAACTTGAGTTTTGCAAATTCCCTCCAAACCTGCCTCTTCGATGTCCTCTATCTCTGTTGGTGGTGCATCCTTCCCCCCAGGGCTCCAAACAGAAAACCTAGGAGCTTTCCCTGACTCCTCTTTATCCTACAACATTCAATCACCAAGTGATGGGCTTTCTTCTCCAGCTTCACCCACATCTCACTTCAGATCATCCTTATCTCTCTCCTGAACTACCGAGAATTAGTCAGGTTTTTCTATGTTGCAAGGAAGAATCATACGTGTACCCAGATTACCTCAAAGGTTTATTGTCAGGTAGGGAGTGGGGAGATATGGAAAACCAACCCAGTCATCTCCTATCTCCTATGGGCCTGAGAGGTGCAGCTGGCCTTTTGGAGAACTACAGAATGACCTCATCCTTTGGGCCACAATAAAAGCTCTAAGGATTCAGCTTCTCTCTGGCTTCTCATATCCTTAATCTACAAAAGAAAACCTGAGGGGTTAGTCCCCAATTGCTACAGAGTATCATGACAGGGCTGGGACTGGCCCGAAATCTAATCTAGGAAAAAGAAACTAAAGTAATAAAGTTGATGATTAATAACTCCACAAAATACAAACATTGTATGAAGATTCACTTTCTACTTATGATCCTACTTATAATACAATTCATATTTTAAGGTAGAAACATTAATTTTGAACAATATCAGCATTCTTAGATAAATTGCAAATGAGACACTCAATTTTGTTCTGCCTTGGCATCTCTGTACATTCTCTGTCTCAGAACATGGCAGAAAGTGAAGTGTGCATGACACACACACACATACACAGATGCAGATGTTTTCTAGGAATAATAGAAGTCCTCTCCTAGGCCTCTGACTCTGAGAAAACTCAGCCTAGATCCTCTGGCCAGGGTAACATCCATATTCCCTCTCCTGGCTCTTTTCTCTTCCACTCCACTCAACTCACCTAGGTAAATAGGCCACATTCAGATCCTGAAATTGCCATAGGGACCTAGACTAACATAGTAACAAGATGCACATTCTGCAAAGTGGCAGTGAGATGATATGGTAAGCACGATCTGTGTGTGGAGCTGGCATTAGGAATCATCTCCTCCTTTAGTAAGTAGCATCCAGGGAAATACCTGCTCAGATCTCCTGCTGTAAGGAACACAGTTGACTTTCAGCCTCAGCTGTTGTCTTGCCAGATCCACCACTGTGTTTATGCTGAGATCGTATTTCCCTTGGGTTGCTCCTAGTCAGTGATTGAGCGCAGCAGGGGTATTAGCGCAGGCCCATTTTTGAGGGATGCAGGATTCCTCTAATGGGCAGCTTTGGATCAAGGATTCCCCATAGGCCTGGTCAAAGCTTTCTTACGACTGCTTGCAGTCTTAGGATCTTCTTGGTCAATCTTCCTTCCTTCCCCCTTTGCTTTTACAGTTGTCAGACCTGCATCGTGGTCTGAAGTCTCTCCCTAGCCCAGCTTCCATGTCCCTCTTTTTATCCTTAGCTAATATTTTCTCAGTAAAAGTTGTGTGCATCCAATCCCATCGTGATGTCTGCTTCTATGAGGACCAAAATTGAAACCTACTCCCATTCTAGGCCTTCCTTTGGCCCATCCTCAGACTAGAGCAAGAGGGTACAGTTATGGTTAATATCAAGAAATTTAAATTCTTTAATTCTTTTGTTTTGGAGTTTTGAAAAACTCTTCATCTCCTAGAGCCATCCATTAAATGCAGCTAACCCCAGGTAGGGATAACAGTAAGCTAAAGCCTTTCACTGTTAAGAAAATAAGACAGTTTGAGTTATTTTGACTATAAAGATAGTTGTTAAGAATGTAAAAAAGATTGTGAGTATAATAATAAAATGATTAAAAGTTTTAGGGGATAACAGCCATTTGCCTCCTTCCCTCCCTATCCTATGTTCCTGTAGCAGATAGTTTGGGAGCTGTTTATTCCAGCACATAATAGTATCTCCCACAAGATTCAATCACCTCTCCCGTTCCCCATCTCCAACCTCAATCAAGAACCTGAAACAAGGTCAAACAGTTCCTCTTTCTGAGAGAGTTGAGAATTGAGATTAAAGCAGCATGCCTAGAGGAGTGTGGCTAAAACTGAAACAGCCTCATGGAGTAGGCCATTTCATCAGCCAATGCCTGACCAGGAGACTAGAAGCCATTTTAGTTATTTACAACAGAGGAAATCTAATACAGGGAGCGAGTAATGCATGTAATGGAAGAGCTGAGGACCAAACAAGCAATGGGGAGGTTGCCTGAGATTAGGAACAGCAGAAGGGAACTATTCTATCCCTTAGGTGAAGAGATACAAGAATGAGATCATGTTACTGGGACCCCAGGGCTGGGGTCATAGGCTGGAATCTACACCATGGTAATAAAGAGTCTGAGTAGTTGTAGGGGTGTCTGAATGGCTCAGTCAGTTAAGCATCTGCCTTTGGCTCAGGTACTGATCCCAAGGTCCTGGGATTGAGGCCCTAGGATCAAGCCCCTGGGATGAGCTCCTTATTGGGGTTCCCTGCTCAGGAGGACGTCTGCTTTTTCCTCTGCCTTTGTTCATCCCCCTCCCCCTACTCTTGCTCTCTTGCTATCTCTCTCTCAAATAACTAAATAAAATCTTAAAAAAAAAAAAAAAAGACTCTGAGTGGCTGCATGCAGAGAAAACTGCTTAAGGTAGTATTGCTCAGAAGGCATTTACAAGGTCACTCCTCCCCCACTGACAACCACAAGGAGGGGAAAAATTTTCTAAAGAAGGGTCATGGTTACTTGTCAAATGGGGACAAATTTCGGCAGACAATACATGTTCACTACTTTCTTTCCATTTATTACATAATTCCAAATGCTCTTATCTAATATAAACTAATTATCCATTACTAACCCTGTATTAAAAAGTAGGTATCAGTAGGTTCTCAACCAACTGATTAGTGATATTGGGCTTTAAAGTCATTTTAACTCTCATCCCAGTCATGAAAAAACAAAAATGACATTATTCTACAAAGGGAAGACAAAAAAAAAAAAAAAAAAAAAAAAGGTGCTAAAACCAATCATTGATTTATATGTGGTATGTAGTATCCGCATTGCATATTTGGGTGTAATAGATAGCTGGCTCCTCTACCCCTCCAAATTTATTTTTCTCTTTTTTCATTGGAATTGACTTTTAGCTGGGCGCATGGCCCTCTCTCTGTAGACTACATTTCCCATTCTGCCTTGTGACTGGGTATGGCTGTGTGACTTTATTTTCATCTATGAAGTGTAAGAAGGTGCAATGTGTACATTTTCCACATTACTTGCTTAAAAGGAAATTGCTTGCTTTTACTGTGTCTTTTTTATTCCTGCCACCTGGAACACATGGCAGAGCATGGTAGCTGGCAGAGCAACAAGACGGAAGGAAACTAGGTCCCTGAACTGCTTCTTGGAAAGCTGTCTCCCAAAATTGACTGCCCCAAGACACCTTTAAAGTATAGAGAAATAAATTTCTACTTTATTTAAACCACTGAGGTTTCTTATCTCTTCTTTGAGCCAATACCCTTTACCCTACCTGATACCATATATAAGGTATTATATCCTAACTAAGTTGATATGTGAAGAATCTCATGAAAGACTGTCTAGATCAACTTTTTAAAACAGAGATAAATTCACTTGCCCTTAGAATAAACAATGTCAACATTTATGGTTATATGAAGAATATTCAAATACTTTGACATTGCAAGGGCCATATTTACATCATTATGCTTTTTATTATCATCAGAGCGTCATACTCAAAGTTGCCCTTAAAAATTTTGGGACTGTCAGAGACTTTAGAAAACAGTATAGTATAGAGGTTAAGTGCATAGAACCAGGATGGCAATTACCCAAGTTCAAATCCTAGTTCCTCTTACTTGTTAATGATATAATCTCAAGCAAGTTATTTAAACTCTGTAGATTCAGTTTCATTTGTGAGATGAAGGGGGATACTAATAGGCTTTAATTTATCAAGTTTTTGTAAACATTAATTGAGATAATCCACTGTTAAGTAAGGTATTTAAGCACTTGGTAACCATTCAATTAAAAAACATATATTGTGTTATATTATTTTATATCTTGGAGTCTTAATCAGAAAAGTCTTTATCAGAAAAGTACATCTGCAGTCTGGAGAAAGAGCAAAGTATTCTAGATATAACAATAACGATTGGGATCCATTGTTTGCACACACAAATTAGCAAATTCTGAACTTTAATTTGGGCATCAAAAAGACAAAGGTATTTTTGTTGTACGGCCCAAACATCTATGATATGCTCACAAATATGCCTAAATGGCAATGCAGTAAAAGTAATGTCTTAGCTCTATTATTTTGAAGCACCATATCTCAAAACATTATCCTATTAAGAGAAAGAACTCATAGAAGAGAGATAATCAGTGTTGATTTTCAACAGTTCTGTAGAAGGACAAAGGAGTCATGATCACAATTATGTAAAACCATTTCTTTAAAGCTTTTGTTCTCTGTGACAGCATTTATTTCCATTGGATTAGTTATTCTTGGTCAGGTGTGTACAGATGGTTCTTTAGTAAACACCTTTCAACAGTGATTTTATAGTGTCTGTATTCCATATGAGACCCTCACACTTTTTCCAGGTGCAGGCTTTCAATGTTGTGCCAAGAAAAGTGTAAATAAGCAACATGGCTTATACCATTTAGTTTATATCCTTGTTATAATGTTTGTCCCATTGTGTTATGACCAGCTGTGTGAATGTCTGACATTCCCTGGACTGTGAGTTCTTCGAAGGTAAGCAGCAGCATCTCCTTATCAGCAGTATTACAATACTGTATTAAAATACCAGAAGCACTTGGCATCTGGTAGGTATTCAATAAATGATATGAATAAAGGTAAATATGTATCACATTATGGAAATCATCAACTTGCTACATGATTGAACAATATTTTATTTATCTCTTACAGTGTAACAAACTACCACAAATGTAGCTGCTTAAAACAACATACATTTATAATCTCACAGTTTCCGTAGGTCCTAAGTTTGTACATGGTTTACCAACTTTCTCTGCTTCAGTATAATTGGGAACTATTCTAGAGTCTATTTACCACATTAATAATGTGGTAAATTAATAAGATGTAAGTACTTAGTCCACTCAAATGAAGAAACTTGGTTAGGTTCACATGCTAATTCATGAGAATGTCCAGAGGTTTGCTCAAATGCATTAATGCTCTAGACACATGAATGTAAGGGGAAGACAGTCAGTCTTACACAGAGGTCCTTACAATTTGACTGGATGAGTTGAACCCCAAAATCACCAGACAGTTTTATTAGGATATATGCCCATCCAGAAGTCCTTTAAACTGAAATATGAACATTGAAGGTATGCAACACCTCTCTGCTAGCTTGGGAATTCAGAACAGAAATATCTCATGTAGTCCTTGGCATGCTCCAGGTGATTCCAAACATTTGAATAGCCAGCCAAAAGCACTAACCGTGCATACAGGGCAACAAATGCATGAGAACCATCAATAACGGGGAAGTATTAATTAGCTATTGTTACAATAATGGTGCATAACAAACAACTCCAATTTCTCAATGACTTACAGAGAGCATTTATTTTTCTCACTCAGGGATTGCAGGTTGGCTGTGGTTCACATAATCTCATTTGGGTTTAGCTGTGCCAAACTGGGCTAGGCTGGACTCCAGGCTTTGGGTGGGGTTCAGGTCTGTTCCACATGTCTTCTTCATTCTGTGACCAATGCTACACAGGGGATGTTCATGTTCTACTCATTGCAGATGACAGAAGTACAAGAGAAGCAAGTAGAAACATTAAGTAATTCTTAAGGCCTTTGCTCACAAGTGACATGATATTACTTCTGCTTACATTCTATTGGCTAAAGCAAGTCATATGGCTAAGTTCAATATCAATATGGCTTGAAAGTATACTAGGCTTACTTTAGTGGGAGGTGATGCAAAGTCCCATGACAGAGAACATGGTGAATAATTCCAGTACAAAGAGAGACTAAAAAATGGGGAGTAATGAGCAAAGGCAGGTATAAGGTAGCAACCTTAGAAGCTGGTCAAGTTGCTTGTGACACTGTAATGAGCTCCCTGAGTGCTGCTTTCAAAGAATAAGGCACACCATTATGTAACTAACAATTCAGGCCATGCATTGGTACAACTCTATCCTCCCTTGATATGTAATCCCCTATAAAATACAAAATCTACATTATGGTAATATAATAAAGGTAAAGATTTTACAAGCACAAGGGCCTTAAAAATTACAGTTCCCATGGCAAATATAACATAGCTTTTTTGTGCCCATATACTGTAAAGACAGAAGTCCTAACTATAAACAGTAATGGGAAATCATGCATATTCAGGGATGTGGGTGATGAAAGAGTTATGGGTTCAGTTAGAAAAATTACTTTGGGAATTTTATCTTAGGGATGAAGCCTCAAGTAATGTAAAGCATAATACAACTGAATGTTTAGTAGGTGACTGAATAAAGTAATTTCCATTCAAAAAGGCTGCAATGTTGTAATCCAAATAAAAAGAAACACATTTTCTTAGATGTATTATGGATAGTGCCAATATTTTATTCCTGTGTTTTTGTTTCAAATTTCAGTAGTTTTCTTTAACTGATGGTTCTTTGTCGGGATCTATTTCCTCACAAATGAATCGGCCCCATGAACCTGGCAAACTGACATATTATGTTTCTGTTTACTTAACTTGCAGACCCTCCAAAGATCATCTGTTCTCAACTATTATTTACCTATACAGGTTAGTATGGAATCATTTGCTGCTTGCCATTTAACTTGGCTTATCTGAAGGACAGTGGATGTTATACTCTATTTAATTAATTAATTCGATATCAAATTTAATTTAAATTACATAGAAACACCAGAAGTTGAAACACTATTCTATCAAAAATACTTAAAGAACATAATGCTATTCCTTCCAATATAATGCTATTCCTTCCAAATTCTGTAGTGTCATAATAAGCGTCACATATGCAGCCAACTCCTGATATCCAATTATCAATTCATTTATGTATGCCTTAAGACATGAACAGATGTATTCCTGAAAAGCTGGAGAAGAGCTAAATTCCATATATCAGACTATTCTCTCATTTAACTTCTATATCTTATGTTAAAATATTTAGAGGTATATTCCTAGGGCAAAAGCCTTTAAAAACATGTCTACAATTTGGGCTAACAAAGAGACTGTCTAGAGATGTCTCACAGGCTGCCTTACAATTTCCTGTTAAAATGCTCATAAAGATACAGAAAAGAAGAAAGACTGGCAATAGCACTGTGGACTTAAAATGAGGTAGGAACAGTTGCTAAAGTCCAGGTGGAATTTCCAAACTGCTTTATTGATAATGGTGGCTGAAAACAGATTCTTAAATTACCTCCCATAAGTTCTTCCCTCTGATACAGGATATAACAGATGATGTCAAAAACCAAGGGGGAAAAAATGTGGTCTCCCCATCCTCACCTGCATTTAACTCTGACATCCAGATGCTTTGCTGACCATGAACAGCGCCCGAGCCAGTGAGAACTAAAGTTCTGTCATCCACTGTCTCTTTTCCCACCTAATCTCAGTAGCACCTCTCTCTCTCTATGCATTCAGAAAGAACTCCCAGAAATAACTTGGTAGATGAATGAGCAAGGCAACAAGTTAAACATTCAAATTATTAGTTAACCTAATGAAAATTTCTATAAATGGGCTAGAGACAGAAATGGCATGAAGAAGACTGCCTGCTGCATGAGTAGAACTTGCTCATATGCTACACTCTTCAAATAACCATTGCAAACTGCTTAGTCAGAGAAACCAATGCTGAAGGCAGGAGAAAAATGCACCATCAGACTAATAGACATATATGAATGTATTAGAGCAACAATTCTCAAACGTGGCACTATTCATTTTGGAGAAGTGATTCTTTTTTCTGTGGGATGGTTGACTCCACTGGCCTTGGGCACTGATTCATATCGTGCCCCCTGTATTCCAGCTATTAATATTGTGTAACAAGCTATCCCAAACTTGGTGTCATAGAACAATAATTGTTTTTGTTATTTTCACAGATTCTGTGGGTCAGGAATTGGACAGCGCACAGCCAAGAATGATTTTTCTATGCTTCACCCCGTCTGGGCTTCAGGGGGAAAGACTCCAAGCCTAGGGGACAAGTGAATGGTTGGGGGCTGGAATCTCCATCAGTCATGTAACTGGCATATAGCCTGCAAGGACTGGAAGATTGGGAATGCTCATCAGAGCACCTACAGGAGGCCTCATGTGGTTTGGCTTCATCACTGCATATGGTCTCC
The DNA here is from genome assembly GCF_048418805.1 of Vulpes vulpes. Classification (NCBI taxonomy): domain Eukaryota; kingdom Metazoa; phylum Chordata; class Mammalia; order Carnivora; family Canidae; genus Vulpes; species Vulpes vulpes. The sequence goes on along the minus strand of NC_132790.1, from coordinate 75,803,172 downwards.
TGGAGATAATCAGACTTACACATGGCAGTTCAGGGCTTCTGGGAAAAAAGGTGAAAGTGTCATGGTATTTTCAGGCCTTAACTTGAGAGTCACACAGCATCACTCTGCTGCACTCTTGACTACAAGTGAGTCTAAGCCCACCAATATTTGAGATCAAGGGCATGACCCACCTTTCAGTGGGAAAAATCTCAAGAAAGATACTATGTCATCTTTGGAAAAGAATCTGCCTGTCATTGAGACTATCTATATTCACTTCTATGACTGCCACAACAGTTTCAGTCTCTTAAACAACACAAGTTATTACCTTCTCGTTCTCTTAGTCAGAAATTCGACACAGATTCTATTAAATTAAATCAAGGTGTCAGCAGGCTGAATTCCTTCCTGGATACTCTAGGAGAGAGTCTGTTTCCTGTTTATTTGGGTTGTTGACAGAATTCAGTTCCTCCAGGTTGTGGAACTGAGGCCTTCATTTTCTTATTCACTGTCAGCTAAAGGCTGCTCCTAGTTTCTAAAAGTCACCCACATTCCTTGGCTGGTGGTCCTCTTGCTCCATCTTCAAAGCCAGTAACAACAGGTCAGGTCCTTCCTAGGAAACTATCCTCTGACCCTTCTATCATCACATCTCTCTGACCATAGCCTGGAAAGGTGGAAAGGTTCTCTGCCTTAAAGATTCATGATTAGATTGGACCCACCTGGATAATGTGGTTAATCTCCCCATCTCAACATCCACAGCCTTAGTCACATCTGTTCCTTTTGCCATTTAAGGTAACATTTACAAATTCCAAAGAGTAGGATATAGATATCTTTGGCAGGGGCATGATTCTGCCTGCCTGCCCCCCCCCCCCATAAACTAAGATTCCTACCCACATTCCGAAATTCTCCTCTTGCGGCAGTGCCATCCCTGGTTAATATGCACTACTTTAGGGACTTTGCACATGGATCTGACCTTCAGGTTTAGGTTTGAGAATAATCAAGGAGGGCAGCCCGGGTGGCCCAGTGGTTTAGTGCCACCTTCAGCCCAATGTGTGATCCTGGAGTCCCGGGATGGAGTCCCACATCAGGCTCCCTGCATGGAGCCTGCTTCTCCCTCTGCCTCTCTCTCTCTCTCTCTCTGTCTCTCATGAATAAATAAAATCTTAGAAGAAGAAAAAGAAGAAGAAGAAGAAGAAGAAGAAGAAGAAGAAGAAGAAGAAGAAGAAGAAGAAGAAGAAGAAGAAGAAAGAAGAAGAAGAATCAAGGACATTTGCTCGGTCTATTGGAAAACACTGAGCTCAAACAATAGTGCACTCCAAATTTCAACATGAAGAGAAAGGGAAAAAAACTTCAGTTTAGGGATCTTTGAAAAAAATACTGCAGCATCTGGGAACAATTCTTTTATTAATCAAAAGAATATCATGGTTCTGAAAAAATAAAGTCTCTAAGAAATACATTAAAATTTTACTAAATATATGCTTGAAATAATCAAAAAGATGCCCAAGAATATGGCTTCTTGTGAAGAGAACAGAAATCACAAGAATAACATAAAGATGTCTATGTAAGGAAATGGATTGAAATGAGAAATAAGAATGTAGGAAAACCCCAAATACAAAAGCAGAATTAAAATCTACACAGAAGTGAGTAAAGGGCAAAACTGATACTGCAAAATAATAAGCCAGTAATGTAGAGGACAAACTTGAAAAATCCTCCCAGAATGCATTATAATAGATTTAGGACTCTTTTGGTTGCAAATAACAGGAACTTCATCCAATCTAACCAATGAATTCTCCTTTGTTCTAAGAATGTTCAGGTGGAATCTGCCACTTGCAACCAAAATAGTTCTAAAATAGTTTGGATAGTTCATACCAAGTTTGAATAATAAAATTATTAAGGCAGATTTAACATACATACATTAGACTTTGTGCTCCACAAATAGAAATCAGGCCCTTTTGACTCTCCATGGAATAATGTTTCATTTAACTATTTCTTCCTTCTTTTTTTTTTTTAAGATCTTATTTAATTATTCATGAGAGACACAGAGAGGAGAGATAGAGGCAGAGATGCAGGCAGAGAGAGAAGCAAGCTCCATGCAAGGAGTCGGATGCGGGACTGGATCCCAGGACTCCAGGATTATACCCTGGGCCATAGGGAGATGTTCAACTGCAAAGCCACCCAGGTATCCCCTAGTTCTTCCTTCTTATGAGAGTCAGGTGGAATTAAATGACTCTGATGATTGTCATTTGGACATATATTTCTGCATTTTTATGTAATACATAACTCATTGCAAATTCATTGCAAAAAAAAAAAATCCCCATAACGAAAAGAAACAACTCAACCGGAAAAACTGGGAAAAGACAGAAGTATTAAATTGATAAAGATAAAAGCAGAGATTAATTTTTAAAAATGAATAGAAGCATTGATAAATTCATTAGGTACTTCTTGGAAAAAGAAGGCAAAATGCAAAAATTATTAGTTTTCATAGGAAGGGGATGTAAGCAAAGAAGATGGAAATTTTATTGGAAAATTATTCAAGCAATTTTATGAAACTAATGAAACTTTTATACCAAACCTAAAAAAATGTAATACACAATTTTATGTAACAGGATCAAAACCCACAACTGACAGATGTTCATAAATGGAATTTATCAGTTATATTAAAGTAATAATCTGCCATTTTTTAGTTGTATTTAGGCTTCTAGTGTAAGGATGCTCTAATAACAGGAAATCATATACACATGTTGTATTATTAGGACAAAGCAAAAAGTTCATTTCATTAGAGGTTGAAAAAGTTATTTAATAAACATTCATTCCTGAAAGAAATTCTTAATATACCAAGAATAAAATTATTTCCTTAATAACTATCTTAAGCAATAGCCCAAATAATTCTTAATTATAAAATACTATAGCACTGTTCCTTAAAAAGTCATTTAACATTTACTCCTTTTGGAAAAATTGGCTAAATTTGGTGGTAGTCATAATAGGGATGGGGGTGGGAATAGATTAATTTAGATTGTCATCTCACAGGATATCAAGATAATTTTTAGGTGGATAAATAAATGAAATGCAAAACCCGAAACATTAAATTATCAGAAGGATTACCTAATTAATTAGTCTTGAGCAAGAGCACCATAAGCATAAAAACAGCTTAAATCACAAAGGATTAATAGATTTAACTCCAATAAGATTTAAATTTTCT